>NW_015506914.1:1726-6257 GCF_001515645.1 Sinocyclocheilus grahami
CCCCCCCCCCCCCCCGCCCCATTTCTGCAGATTAGTGAATCTTACAAACAAATGTCCAAGTCATATTTTAAAATAAAATAATAATTAAAAAAGGCATATTTAAAAATGTGTACCATATGTTAAGAAATTTTATACATGTTTTCTTTTTTTCTTTTTTTTTTTAATTTATTAATAATATTTTTTTCATTAAATCGTACATTGTCTGTACTTTCTTATTAATTTTATTAATATTTATATTATTTTCATGACAGTTCAACATTTTTCCCATTCTCACTACTATATTATAATTCTATTTTTTTTTATTTTATTTTGTAATTTCATTAGATTTCAGTCGTTTTTATTTATTTATTATATTATATTTAATTTTATTGATTTTTTTAAACCAGTAGAAATGTCATTTTATTTAAATCATTAGAAGTCTATTCAAATCAGTAAAAAAATCAAGCCGGTTAAACAAATACTACCATAACATACACTAATGTTCAAAAGTTTGGGGAAGAAATAAATACGTTTATTCATCCAGGACCAGCATTAAATTGGTCAAAAGTGACAGTAAAGACATTTATAATGTTACAGAAGATTTCTCTTTCAAATAAATGCTGTTCTTTTGAACTTTCTATTCATTAAAGGATCCAGAAAAACAAAATGTATCACAGTTTCCACCAAAATATGAAGCAGCACAACTGTGTTCAACATTGATAATAATCAGAAATGTTTCTTGAGCAGCAGCATATTATACTGATTTCTGAAGATCATGTGACACTGAAGACTGGAGGAATGATGCTGAAAATACAGCTGCGCATCACAGAAATAAATTAAATTTTACAATATATTCAAATAGAATATAGTTATTTCAAATTGTAATAATATTTCACAATATTGATGTTTTTACTGTATTTTTGATCAAATAAATGCAGCCTTGATGAACAGAAGAGACTCTCAAAAAGTTTGGTTTGATCTGCATTTTCATGTGCATTTTCAGCCTGACAAATAAAACTTTGCATCCTCACAGACCCATGACTTGTAAGTCAAAATACAAAAATGTTGTCTGTTGTACATCCTGAAATGTGATTTCTCAGCCTCACACAGCTGGGGTTTCTCATGCTTCAGCATCCATCCCATACTCCTCCACAACCATCGAAAAATGTGTGTTTAACGGCAAATCCTGATTTTTTTTCAACAACTTCAGAACAGGTGGAGAAGTGCTCCATTATGTGGTACTTATCTTGCCCCGAGATGCTTGGGAGCCATTAAACCATGGCAAATGTATTTCCTTTCAGCGGCTGTGTGTAATTTTATGGGTCGGGAGAGTGAATGCATTACGGTACAGTGATGACCAAAGCCAAGAAATGTTTTCTTTGGAAAAGCCTGTTGAATTTTCACCCAGCGCACAAAAAATCAAACAATCTAAACGACGCTGGTGCGCTTAGATAATAACTCACACACGTAACGGCCAGTGAGTTTCCACACAAACACCAGTTGAAGATGGCGGTGGAGCCTCTGGAAAAGGGTCACGAGTGCATTGTGGGAATTCTGGTCATTCTTTAAGCGCTCAGCACTGTAGATTGTCACTATTTGCGTGATTGTCTGAAATTGCTGGGGTCAAATGCAGCCATGAATGAAGCTCTATCTGATTTTCTCCAAACAGCATTGGGTTGAGGTTTCTCTGAGCTCAAGACATTATAAAACTGATTTCAGGAACACAGCGAAAACAGATAGACGCACAGAGACGTATCTTTAGCTACTGTCAAAATTGGCCAAAGTACAAGGACTAACTTTTTACAGCCTTCTTTGAATCTAGAATTTTTCAAACTCTTTGCACAGTACTTAACCCTGGGTTAACAACATCTTAAACCAGCAGGGTTTTAGACTTTTGAAATAATATGATGCTTGAATGTTACAATAAAATGTTTAGCAACAGACAACCAATCAAAAACTGAATCTGTGCGCACCTCATTAAATATTCATGTGTTTGTACAGTTGGTTTCAGAACTGGAGTGGAAAGATGACTAATTCAGAGTCAGCTTTTTGCAATTAAAGAAATTGTTAATAAATGATTCAGTCGTAAAACATGTGGTTGTCTCAAACCTGTACATCTTTCTTTCATGGAGAACAAAAAGGAGATTTTTAAAGAATCTTTCATCTCCATAAAAATACTAACACTAATATTTTAAAACATCAATTCAATAAATCGTTTTAAATATGCCCATGTTTATTTTTCAATTAAAATAAATTCTTAATTTATTGTTTTATTTAACTTAATTTTGTAGAACATGTTTGTCTATTAAAAAGGTTATTTATTTGAATATTTATTTTAAAATGAATAAATTGAATTATTAAAATGAACTATGAACTCCATTTTATTTTTCACTAATATTTTTTGTCCACATAAAAGCACTTTTTATAGTAATTCAAGCCAACAGGACAAAAACATGATGAATACTCATAAAATATATATAAATACATATGAAAAGCTTCATTTAATCAAAAGCTAGCTTCTTGTATAAAAATATTTAGAATATATTTAAAACAATATAATAATATGGTATACAGTATATGGTATATATTAAAATATTAATTATAATATATTATTTTAAAATATTATAATAAAATGAATATGTATATATATATAATATATGTATAGTACAATATTTAATTAATTATTAATTAATTAATTTAATACTAATAATAAAATACATTTATACATATTAAAATATAATCATAAATAAATATTTAGCCCCTTAGCATTCCTGTAAAATTTGGTGGTCTGACAAAGACACTGATTGTACCTGCTGTGTTGATTGTATCATAAAATGGTCATGCATCATTCAAATCACAAGAATCTCAACTTTCCAAAGATATGTGACATATTTACCTTCTTTTTTTTTGAGTTGTCACGAAGTTAACCCTCAAAAACACGCAGTGTACCTGTGTAGCGGGTAGTGGAACGCTAATTAAAATAAATAGTTAAAAGTACACTAAAATGAAACCATCGAAGCAGTTCATATGACTTAGGAACAAATCCTCTGAAGTCATACCATAGCTTTTAAATTTAAATTGTGAACTGTTCCTTCAACAGCTTGACTGGTTGAGAGAGGTGATGAGTATTGATAGCTGATAGTGGCTGATACTGAGCGCGATGTAATCCCAGGGTTAACACCATCAGGAGGTGAGGCCTCTCTCTCTCTCTCACTCTCACTCTCTCTCTCACTCTCTCTCTCTCTCTCTCCCTCTCTCTCTCTCTCTCTCTCTCTCTCTCTCTCATCTCTCTCTCCTAGTGTGCTGTAAATGCTGTCGTGTCTGTATGCTTGAGGAGAGGCAGCTGGAGGTGAATTGAAAGGCAACACAAACACACTCACACACTCACTCAACGGCTAGCAGAGCGGCTCTTCGGGGTCGCGAGCGGGGGCCACAGAAACAGGTGCAAACCGCACAGCTCCGTCACCCCCCTTTTGTGTTTATTTGTCCATCTCTGTCGCACATGCTCAAAGGGTAAACGTCCATTCTCGTGTCAGGTTACACCCTCTCTGCCTTGAACTCGGGGCTCTGAACGCCCATGGCGTGCCATTCCAGACACGCTTTGCCGCTCCCAGACTACTGGCCCCAACCCTCGGGGCCGATAGATCCACCCCAGTTGCCCCCTTCTGCCCTCTATGACCCTCCCTCGCCACCTGCCTTAACCCTCTGCCGCGATATTGACATGGCTTTATGAAGCTTTATAAAGTTTCACAGCTGATCGGAAGATGACAGACACGCACATCCTCTCGCTTTCCTTCTCTTCCAGCGTTCGGTTCATATCAAGCCACGCCAGCCCATCATCGGGTCATTTTTTACCATCCACAGCTCTGGATCAGACAGACGGACATTTATAGTAAAAATAACACACATTGGCTGGGCTATTAATAGCGATGAATAATCAAGCTAGACAAAACAAGCTGCAAAACGAATCAAAATAAATTATAATCATTGCAACAAAAGGCATTGTTTGCATCATTGTGCGCAAAACTATTAAATGATTCGAAAGATTCCCTCAGAGTTTGACTGACTGTCCATGTATATACAGATATCTGTGATATTAGACGGGTTGTAAGGCTTTGAAAACTAGATTCACACAAATGACAAGATACTTCGTTAGAAACGTGAATTAAGACAAACCTAGCCTTGATAAATTGGTGAATACAGTTTTTGGTGGAAGTGTGCAAGCATCAGTTTTTGTTTGGCCAACTGAACACTTTAGAAACTCTATTTTTATATGGTAAACGGTATATTGTAACCATACACCATATATAATGGTGTATCTGCTCTGCTCTGTTCCCCTCCCTGCTTACCGTGGTGACGAGATACATAGCAGACTGTCGTCACTCAATGGCTGGATGTCTAAGTGGTGCCCGCAGAATAAAATAGGTTTCATAGACAATTGGACGAGTTTTTGGGGCAGACCTGACCTGTTGAAAAGAGATGGTCTTCATCCCTCCTGAATTTAATTTATGTTCAACAAATATCAGGTCCCTTTCTAAGAAAGCACTTTTTG
>NW_015506914.1:9820-10852 GCF_001515645.1 Sinocyclocheilus grahami
CTGTATTGTTAAAAGCGCTATATAAATAAAGGTGACTTGGCTTGTCTTGATAGTATATAATATATATTTGTATAATAGACAAGCAAAAGAAAAAAAACTTGCACAATATCAATTTGTTAATATAACTTGCGCAATATCACTTGTGTTGTCCATTATTTTGAATAATAATAATAATATTGAATGATCATTTAGAAATTGTGTGTGTAATCTAATATGTAAATCTAATATTAAAATATTATATATAAAATATTACATATATTATAAATAAAACTATAAATTATATAGTAAATCATTTTTAATCAAATATTTATTAAAATAATAATTTATTATTAATTATTATAAATAATTATTATAATAAAATTAATAATCACAAAAATGACTTGTGCGGCCCATTATATTGATTTTTTTTTTTACAATTTACTGTATGTACTGTATACATACACACACACACACACGCGCACACACACACCCATATACAGGTGCATCTCAATAAATTAGAATGTCGTGGAAAAGTTCATTTATTTCAGTAATTCAACTCAAATTGCGAAACTCGTGTATTAAATAAATTCAATGCACACAGACTGAAGTAGTTTAAGTCTTTGGTTCTTTTAATTGTGATGATTTTGGCTCACATTTAACAAAAACCCACCAATTCACTATCTCAACAAATTAGAATACTTCATAAGACCAATAAAAAAAAATATTTTTAGTGAATTGTTGGCCTTCTGGAAAGTATGTTCATTTACTGTACATGTACTCAATACTTGGTAGGGGCTCCTTTTGCTTTAATTACTGCCTCAATTCGGCGTGGCATGGAGGTGATCAGTTTGTGGCACTGCTGAGGTGGTATGGAAGCCCAGGTTTCTTTGACAGTGGCCTTCAGCTCATCTGCATTTTTTGGTATCTTGTTTCTCATTTTCCTCTTGACAATACACCATAGATTCTCTATGGGGTTCAGGTCAGGCGAGTTTGCAGGCCAATCAAGCACAGTAACACCATGGTTATTGAACCAGCTTTTGGTGCTTTTGGCAG
>NW_015506914.1:13293-37589 GCF_001515645.1 Sinocyclocheilus grahami
GGTTGTTATCTCAGAATAAACCCCGACAGGGTGATCAGGACCCCGACGTGAAGTGGCTGTCTGTTGTCTTATTCTGAGACAACAACCGGCTGGATTTACATTATCCCGCTTATTACATGGCTACTTGCCACATAAGTAAATAATTAGATGTGAAATATTGATTTGAGTTGAAATATTTGAATGCAAAGCTTCCGTGAAGACAGCATTTGTGAGCAAGCGGCAAATTCAAACTAGATGGACATTTAAGGGAAACGGTGCAGTCAAACCCCTTATTACACAACATTTCACCACAAAAATAATTAAGGCAATAAAAGAATTAAGACGAAAATGTTTTAAAACCTTACCAGTTTGTTAGTTCTCTTATAATCCATTACAGCCTACAAAACAATCGTAGCAAAATTGCAGCTGCTGAGTTTGTATGAAACGAGAGCGAGTCCATGATACCAGGATGATATAATTAAATAATTGTACACCATTTTGAATCAAGTTTTAATATTTTATTAGCTAAACAAACGCAAAGTTTCCACCAAGAATAAATAGTTCAAGCAAGTTTAGGAAGATTAGACCCTTCCTATCCTATCAGAGCAGGCCACTGATGTTTGCCTACAAGACAACCACTGGCTCTGTGCGCCCTCCATTTGCGTTCTGCAAATGAACGACGCCTCGTGGTACCATCCCAAAGAGGCACGATATCACTCTCACGGACCTTTACCTGGACTGTTCAAAGCTGGTGGAAAGACCTGCCTATCTCAATTCGAGCAGCTGAGTCTTTGGCTATCTTCAAAAAACATCTAAAGACATCTTTTTCATCAGCACTAGCCTAACTAATGCTAACATTTTCTTATTCTATTTGTCTCTTTTTCTGGGGGAAAAAAACTGGTATGTGTACTGTGCTAGACTAACTGAGATTTGTTACAGCACTTGTATACTGTTGTCCTCCTATTGGTATGAATTGCTTCTATTTGCTCTTCTCAATTTGTAAGTCGCTTTGGATAAAAGAGTCAGCTAAAAGATTAAATGTAAATATAATAGTTTTGTGTGAGGAACAGATGTTTGGGAATCCACATTAATATATTTACATGGTTCAGAAATCACACATTATCCATTGGCTGCAAAAGCAAATGCATAGAGGCAGAATGGAAGAGGCATACCGTACATCTTGCCCTCATCAGAGAGAATGATCTTGCGTCGGCCGCAGGGCGGATAGATGGCCAGCGCCTCCTGAAAGCTCTGCTCGATATCTGGACTCCACACGCCCTCTGCATTGTTCTCCAGAGGCTTATCCAATCCCTCACTCAGCTCCTCGCTAGCGCCCCCCGGAGAGGACGCTGATACCCACTCGGACGACAGGGTGGTGGTGGGAGAGGGCAAAACACCCTAGTGGATACTGATGGGCCGGTTGAGGCTCTGGAAAAGGCCGTGGCGGGTAAATTATGGGCTTTTCCAGGTCTGGAACGGGGCAGGTGCTCAATTCTATAGAAGAGAATAAGTTTAGTTAGAGTTGCATTGGATTGCTAATCTAAAAATGGCACAAACGATATGCAAATGCAGTAAAATACATTGAAAATATAGCTGCAAGCAGCAATTACACACATTGGAAGGCTGAACAGATTGATTTGGTCATTGCACTCACAGTGGTATAGGTAGAGCTAAAATTAATACACATTTGCAGCTTTATGATTTTAGACCAGTAGGTGGCGCTCTCATCACATTTTGTGATATTCTTATGGCCATATATTGATGATGCATATAAAGTTTTGTGTTAATACATGAAAGCATTGCCAAGAAAATTCCTAACTTCCTGTTTGGCGTCTTCACAAGCAAGTTTGCTAAGATTTATTGGTAAAACGGTGTTGAATATCAAACATTCAGTAAGTAAATTTTGTGAGACTTGGTCTGAAGATTCACTGTTTTCCAAAAAAAACCTTAACAAAGTTGCTTGTGAAGATGATAATCAGGAAGTCAGAATTGTCTCGAAAGATTCAGTTTGGGGCAAAGTTTGGATGAACTTTGTAAAACAGTGGCGCATGAATCCATTAAAATGGCATGAACAGCACATGGGAAACCATGTATCATATGTCTGTAACAACAATATTTTGCTAGTTTAAGTGTTTTAATCACACGTTCACTAGTAGGTGTCACCAAACTGCCCATGTATGCTATGCAGCCTAGCACCCATCTTCACATGAAAAATGTAAAAAACATGAATAGATTAGTTTGTTTCTTCATCAGATTTGGAGAAATGTAGCATTCCATCACTTGCTCACCAATGGATGCTCTGCAGTGAATAGGTGCCATCATAATTAGTGTCCAAACAGCTGATTTTTTTTATTTAAACCATTGCTTCTGGCTAAAATATGAGTCCATAATCCATAATATCGCTTCCTCCAGTGAAAAAGTCCATCTCCTGTTGTCTATCAAAACCCACCCACATATTTGTTTAGAACTGTTTTTGCTTGTAAATGGCGCTTGATCTGTGCAGATTTCTCTCCTGATTCAGACGAGATGACTTATTGACTGGAGAAAGCAATATTATGGATAGAGGACTCGTATTTTAGTTGGAAGCAACGATTTTAAGATAAAAACATCTTAATGATGGATTTGTTTCTTACAAACTCGCAGCTTTTCACTTCTCAAGATGGTAACTGATGCACTGGAGTGGTGTGGATTATTGTGATGTTTTTATCAGCTGTTTGGACTCTCATTCTGACGGCACCCATTCACTGCAGAGCATCCATTGCTGAGCAAGTGATGCAATGCTACCTTGGTTCCAAAATCACATTAGGAGGAGACGCAGAGTGACACTGCGTCTGCAGACACATAACCGCAATCAGAAGTGACAGGGCTATTTTAAGAGGTCCGTTTCAAACGGACCTGATCAGGGGTCCCTCAAAACAAAACACACGCTTTGCTATTCAAACTTCAGACTTTACAAGTTCATAACAATGCAAAAAACAAGGAGAGATCATTGTAAATGATTAGTACTACACACAAATATAAGTTTTCTCTGGGAATTGTGGTGTTTGTGAGTGTGTGTACAGGAAGATTAGAGCCACTGAGCAACAGTACGTCACGCTCGCGTCTGACTCAATCACCCCGTTTTCCTCTGAGCTCGACTTCCTGTACAAAACTCACAGATCGGACCAAACACCCTCGAGTTTCATAACCAAACTAATGCTTGATGCAGAACAGAGTCCAAAAACAAAATATAGCACCATTTCACACATTTACACAATTTTTGTGAGCCACTCCATGCATTTATAATGTGCAACAAAATGCGAATCACTACAAACTCGACTGTATTTACGTGAGAAGTTTTTTCTCTGGTTCGGATATCAGTGTAAACTGGCGCATGTAAAGCCAAAATGGAGTAAAAATCTACATGCGCAGACCAAAGAGTCAGAGTCAGTTAGAATTATTTATATACTATTGTATTTATTAATATTTTGAATAAACTTTAATTTTTATATTTTCAGTTTTCATACAAGTTTTCAGTTATAATATTTTTGTTATATGCTTTTGACATTTTCATTATTTTTTCTAAAAACATTTCTATTATTTCAGTTTTAATATTTTAACTTAATTTTTTTAAACTTTTCTAACATTTTTAATTTTCACTTATTTTTATGTATTTCATGTAATATTTACTCTTTTTTTTCAATTTCAATTAAAACGATTACAATTAATCGTTTTAGCCAACACTAACAATACTGGCGCCTTCCAAAAAAAAATTATGAACAGCACATGGGAAACCATGTATCATATGTCTGTAACAACAATATTTTGCTAGTTTAAGTGTTTTAATCACACGTTCACTAGTAGGTGTCACCAAACTGCCCATGTATGCTATGCAGCCTAGCACCCATCTTCACATGAAAAATGTAAAAAACATGAATAGATTAGTTTGTTTCTTCATCAGATTTGGAGAAATGTAGCATTCCATCACTTGCTCACCAATGGATGCTCTGCAGTGAATAGGTGCCATCATAATTAGTGTCCAAACAGCTGATTTTTTTTATTTAAACCATTGCTTCTGGCTAAAATATGAGTCCATAATCCATAATATCGCTTCCTCCAGTGAAAAAGTCCATCTCCTGTTGTCTATCAAAACCCACCCACATATTTGTTTAGAACTGTTTTTGCTTGTAAATGGCGCTTGATCTGTGCAGATTTCTCTCCTGATTCAGACGAGATGACTTATTGACTGGAGAAAGCAATATTATGGATAGAGGACTCGTATTTTAGTTGGAAGCAACGATTTTAAGATAAAAACATCTTAATGATGGATTTGTTTCTTACAAACTCGCAGCTTTTCACTTCTCAAGATGGTAACTGATGCACTGGAGTGGTGTGGATTATTGTGATGTTTTTATCAGCTGTTTGGACTCTCATTCTGACGGCACCCATTCACTGCAGAGCATCCATTGCTGAGCAAGTGATGCAATGCTACCTTGGTTCCAAAATCACATTAGGAGGAGACGCAGAGTGACACTGCGTCTGCAGACACATAACCGCAATCAGAAGTGACAGGGCTATTTTAAGAGGTCCGTTTCAAACGGACCTGATCAGGGGTCCCTCAAAACAAAACACACGCTTTGCTATTCAAACTTCAGACTTTACAAGTTCATAACAATGCAAAAAACAAGGAGAGATCATTGTAAATGATTAGTACTACACACAAATATAAGTTTTCTCTGGGAATTGTGGTGTTTGTGAGTGTGTGTACAGGAAGATTAGAGCCACTGAGCAACAGTACGTCACGCTCGCGTCTGACTCAATCACCCCGTTTTCCTCTGAGCTCGACTTCCTGTACAAAACTCACAGATCGGACCAAACACCCTCGAGTTTCATAACCAAACTAATGCTTGATGCAGAACAGAGTCCAAAAACAAAATATAGCACCATTTCACACATTTACACAATTTTTGTGAGCCACTCCATGCATTTATAATGTGCAACAAAATGCGAATCACTACAAACTCGACTGTATTTACGTGAGAAGTTTTTTCTCTGGTTCGGATATCAGTGTAAACTGGCGCATGTAAAGCCAAAATGGAGTAAAAATCTACATGCGCAGACCAAAGAGTCAGAGTCAGTTAGAATTATTTATATACTATTGTATTTATTAATATTTTGAATAAACTTTAATTTTTATATTTTCAGTTTTCATACAAGTTTTCAGTTATAATATTTTTGTTATATGCTTTTGACATTTTCATTATTTTTTCTAAAAACATTTCTATTATTTCAGTTTTAATATTTTAACTTAATTTTTTTAAACTTTTCTAACATTTTTAATTTTCACTTATTTTTATGTATTTCATGTAATATTTACTCTTTTTTTTCAATTTCAATTAAAACGATTACAATTAATCGTTTTAGCCAACACTAACAATACTGGCGCCTTCCAAAAAAAAATTATATCTAGCTGGACATTGGATTTTTTATTATTTTGTGGCTAAGAAAACCCCTTAATCGTGGTAAAATCACAAAAACCTTGATGGGTTATTGCTTTAGTTTATCATGTGTTTATATGTATTTATATTTGCAAACACAGTAAAGGTTTTGGAGAAAATTAAAGGGATAGTTCATCCAAAAATGTAAATTATGATATTGATTACTCATCCTCCAAACCTGTATGATTGTCTCTCCTCTGTGGAAAACAAAAGAAAAAAATTTAATTTTAAGATATGCAGGGGGTTTTTTTCATTCAATGAAAGTCAATGGGGTCCAAAGTTGTTTGGTTCCAAGTGTTCTTCAAAATATCTTCTTTGTGTTCCACAGAAGAAAGAAAGTCAGACAGGTTTGGTAAAAACATGAGGGTGGGTAAATTACTATATAAAACCTACGCTCACACACACACACACACACATAGATATACATTCACATGTGTGTGTGTAACTCACATTCAAAACAAACACACACACAGCATATAAACACACAGAGACACACAACAAAATCCACTTTAATCAGAGCTGGAATGTAAAGCTGAGAGTCACAGTGAACCTACACACACACACACACACACACACACACACACGGGATATTAGCTATGGGCCGTACATTAATTTAAAGCTCATATTGTTTAACAGTGATTTTGTAGCTGGAGGCGCCAGTCAGTTCTGATCAAGTGAGTGTCTCGTTAAGAGCGTCTCTAATAACGTTGTGTTAACATGATAATAGCACTAAAACAACACAACTGACTTTAAGGTTAAATGTGGCTAACACTGTAGCAAAGCAAATACAACAGGAGTTTAATGGCGAAAAAAAAAAATATATATATATATATATATATATACATATACATACATATACATATATAAGACAAATATAATAACTGTCTCTAATAACGTTGTGTTAACATGATAATAGCACTAAAACAACACAACTGACTTTAAGATTAAATGTGGCTAACACTGTAGCAAAGCAAATACAACAGGAGTTTAATGGCGAAAAAAAAAATATATATATATATATATATACATATACATACATATACATATATAAGACAAATATAATAACTATTATCCAATAGCTCTGTGAACATAATACACAAATTATAAAAAGTCTCTTTCTTTGTTTTATATGGACTGTTGAAATCCAGGATTAACTTTGAAAAGCTGCTGTGTGTGTTTAGCTCAGGCTCAACTCTTAATCTCAGTAACACAATACACACACATGAAAGCAGATATTCACACACTTACAAACACATACACACACACACACACACACACATTTGTGCAGACGGCCTGCTGTGTGTGTGTGCGTGTGCGTGTGTGTGAGTTTGAATATGACACAGTGATTTCAGTCAGACACATGACAAATCTAGAACGTTCTATTGCAACATTCTACAAGAAAACGTTCCTCATTTGCTTTACCTGAGAAAAACACAAATACTGATCACAACACAATAAAATAGAAATGCTTGTTTCTGCCAAAATAAAAATAAAAATTGTGAATGTGAAAAAAAGTCTGTCTACATAAAAAAGTGAAAACATTTTGAAAAAAGGGAGATGTAAACTCAGAACTGCAAGATTTCGACTGCAATTTCATAATTCATCAGAACTGCGAGTTTCAAATCTTGCAAATGTAAGTTTATATCTCGCATTTCTGGGTTTATATTGTGAAATTCTGAGTTCATATCTAGCAATTCTGAGTTTATTTCGTAATGTTGGGTTTTTATCTTGCAATTCAGTTTTTTTCCTCACAATTCTGGCTTCATACCTCGCAGTTCTGAGTTTGTCTCTCATAATTTGGGGTTTTATATCTCACAATTCTGAGTTTATATCTCATACATAAAGATTATTGGAGTATGTTTTACATGAAAATATTTCATTTATATTCTACGTTTTATTCAATGTGTAACTTGCCATAGTTGTTTGTGAAATTTACTAGCAATATCTTTTGCTAGTATTTTTTATGTTTTGTCTTGTTACTGAAGCAAATGGAAATGATACATTTGTAATTGTTGTAATTTCCATTCACCACTATAGAAATGTAACCAACTATGACACTTCCGCTTCTGAATACCCAGGAAAAGGTTGGATGGATAGATAGACATACACTGATAGATAGATAGATAGATAGATAGATAGATAGATAGATAGATAGATAGATAGATAGATAGATAGATAGATAGATAGATAGATAGATAGATAGATAGATAGATAGATAGATAGACTTACACTGATAGATAGATAGATAGATAGATAGATAGATAGATAGATAGATAGATAGACTTATAGACATAGATAGATAGATAGATAGATAGATAGATAGATAGATAGATAGATAGAGGCTGGAATTTCAGGAATTGGCTGCAGTATAACACGAGGAGCGGACAGGAGGAGGGAGGGAGGAGGGAGGTGTGAGGGGAGGTCCCGGGATTGAAAAGGAAAAAGGAGCAGTCTTAGTGTGGAGAGAAAAGGAAATAAGCCTGGATCCAGAGGGATTCACATTGCTCTGGTCAGTAGAGACAGCCGTGTCCTAAAGTCCTGGAAAATAATCCTGAAACACTTTCTTTGTGTTAAGTATTAAAAGATTTAAAAATGTAAATATTAAGGTATTTATATCTAATTAATGTGTTACAATAAATAAACAGAATATGGTATGTGTGTGTTTATTTAAATGTATATATATACCTATTCTTAATCTTAAACATAACTATTGCAGATATTGTCACCATTAGAAACTATATATATACAGTGTATAAGTGTGTATTTATATATATGCATTTATATCGATTAAAAATATGAAATATCTTTTTTTGGGGGGGTTAACACCATCTTGTTTTACGTTGCTGTGCTTGTTACTTGTTTAAAACATTACTCGTTTTACCTTGGAGTACCATGTAAATACCATAGTACATGTAGCTTTACTACTAACACGGCTTGCCTTTTTAAGGGTAAACACTCATTTGGAGAATAGTACAGTGATGCACTCTAAAAACTGCTGGGTTAAAAACAACCCAGGTAAAATATGCACAAACCCAGCGACAGGGTTGTTTTGACCCAGCCTTCTGGGTAGTTTTATTTAACTCAACTAGTCTTTAAAAATTACTATATGGCTGGCTTAAAATGAACCCAAAATAGGTTGTAAATTAAAAATTTAAGACACATGATTACTAGAGGCATCAGCTATAATCAAAAGGTGAGCATTTATTAATAAGCAAGTTAAAAATTCATTATTATGTATTCAACTTATTAATAAATGTTAATTTCCAACCTATTTCGGGTTCATTAAATAAAACTACCCAGAAGGTTGGGTTAAAAATTTTACATTTAACCCAGCATTTTTTTAGAGTGTGGTATTAGATGGTATTTTGATATATACTCAATGCCATATTCATGTAATAGCGTGATATGTTTTCATGGGACTCCAAGCAATTACCACGTCCCCAAATATCATGAAAAAGCTGTTTTTGTTTGGAAAGTGTCAGTACTTTTCCTGATGTTAAGGCAATGGGAACACCTTTTTTGAGGTTTCTCAGATCCGAGGCGCTGTTTGGTGTCTAATAGATTTTAGAGCCCTCTACAGGACATGTGTGTGTGTGTGCGTGTCTGTGTCTGCGTGTCTGTCTGTGTGTGTGTGTGTGTGTGCGTGTCTGTGTCTGCGTGTCTGTGTCTGTGTGTGTGTGTGCGTGTCTGTGTGTGTGTGTGCGTGCGTGCGTGTGTCTGTGTCTGTGTCTGTGTGTCTGTGTCTGTGTCTGTGTGTGTGTGTGTGTGTGTGTGCGTGCGTGTGTGTGTCTGTGTCTGTGTGTGTGTGCGTGTCTGTGTCTGCGTGTGTGTGTGTGTGCGTGCGTGCGTGTGTGCACGCGTGTGTGTGTGTGTGTGTCTGTGTCTGTGTCTGTGTCTGTGTGTGTGCGTGCGTGCGTGCGTGTGCTTAATACAATTTATTCAATCAAAACTTTGTCCAGAATGTGAAAATACTAAATAGTATTTTTAACAGGTCCCGAATAAGAATCAGTTCTAAATTTCCAGCCAGACTGATCAGGATATTCTATATATAGAAAAGATATGCATATACTGCAGAAACGGTATGTCATTCCAAGCATGCCCTAATTCTTTGATTTGATTCTTTGATTAAGATCTGCATTACCTAAACCTTTGAGGAACTTGTTGACGCCTCTGTTCTCACTGCCTGGCAGAGAAAACAAACCTGTTAAAAAAAAAAAAAAAGGCTGTTAAACACTACTATAAAACACTATAAACGGTTTACAAATCCTCACATATAAATTGTATTTCCCAAGATTCAAACCTTTCAGGCCCTGCCTCTGAATCTCTCTTTCCTGCACAAAGCCCGCAAACATCTGCGTCTCCATGAAGACCTCCAGGAATCTGCGCAGGCTCTTGGAGGACACGGCTTTACGAAACGCCTCGCGCTGGAAGGACGAAGGAGTCGGAGAGGAGGAAGACGAGGCAGAGGATTCTTCATCACGGTCACTGCCGCCCATAAAGAGCGAGTAATGACCCACAATCTCCACGAAGAACCGCACAAACGCCTCTGACACCACACTGCTCAGAGAACTGGGCTCTAATGAGGAAAATGAAATGAAAACTAGTCCATGAAAAAAATCATCACACCTGATCCAATCCAAATCCTTTCACATTCCACCGCCCTGCATCATATTTGCTGAATATTTGTAAGCTGAAGAAGTCTTGTATCCTCCCTTAATCAGCAGAAAAACATGATTGCTGTCTTCATCTGAGTCAGATCACAACTATTTGTTCAATTCTCAGCACATTTGCGTGATATTATTTTATGCCTAATCCTGATTTCAAGGTTAAAATTACGGCCAGTGATGCAAACAAGAGCTGGATGTTTTCTGCATCCAAACAGCCACAGAAAATGACAGATTTTGTGGAAAAAGGCTTATTTTGCAAAGTTCTTTGACATTAAACAGAGCATCAGAACATATTTTCCCACTCCTTTGCTGATTGTAAGTTAAATGATAAATACTGAATACTTGTCATTAAAGCCAAAACTTTTGAAATTTGACTGCTTTTGTTATTTTGACAATTATAGTTAACTAAAACTGAAAGCAAAACTGTTTTTAAAACCAAATTTTGTTACTTAAAAATTAAATTAAATTAAATAATCTTTTTATTTCAGCTAGATGCCAAGGCAACATTTCTCAGTTTAATTTAGTTTAACTTGATGTAGTAAAATAACCAAAACTAAAATAAAAATTTATAAAAACTATATAGACATATATAAAATAAACTACTAAAAAACACAACAAAATTACTACAATTTTAACTAAAACTAAAATGAAAACAAAAAACTATAATAGCATCTTAATGGTACTAAAATAACACTGTTGACAAGCGCATTAAAGCTGATAAATATATATATATATATATTGCGTGTGTCTGTGTCTGTGTCTGTGTGTCTGTGTCTGTGTCTGTGTCTGTGTCTGTGTCTGTGTGTCTGTGTGTCTGTGTGTGTGCGTGCGTGTGTGTGTGTGTCTGTGTCTGTGTCTGTGTCTGTGTCTGTGTCTGTGTCTGTGTCTGTGTGTGTGTGGGGGGGTGTGTGTGTGTGTGTGTGTGTCTGTGTGTGTGTGTGCATGTGTGTGTGTGTGTGTCTGTGTGTGTGTGTGTGTGTGTGTGTGTGTGTGTGTGTGTCTGTGTGTGTGCGTGCGTGCGTGCGTGTGCTTAATACAATTTATTCAATCAAAACTTTGTCCAGAATGTGAAAATACTAAATAGAATTTTTAACAGGTCCCGAATAAGAATCAGTTCTAAATTTCCAGCCAGGCTGATCAGGATATTCTATATATAGAAAAGATATGCATATACTGCAGAAACGGTATGTCATTCCAAGCATGCCCTAATTCTTTGATTTGATTCTTTGATTAAGATCTGCATTACCTAAACCTTTGAGGAACTTGTTGACGCCTCTGTTCTCACTGCCTGGCAGAGAATCGAGGTAATCCTGAGCCCTCATCTCAAACAAACCTGTTCAAAAAAAAAAAAAAGGCTGTTAAACACTACTATAAAACACTATAAACGGTTTACAAATCCTCACATATAAATTGTATTTCCCAAGATTCAAACCTTTCAGGCCCTGCCTCCGAATCTCTCTTTCCTGCACAAAGCCCGCAAACATCTGCGTCTCCATGAAGACCTCCAGGAATCTGCGCAGGCTCTTGGAGGACACGGCTTTACGAAACGCCTCGCGCTGGAAGGACGAAGGAGTCGGAGAGGAGGAAGACGAGGCAGAGGATTCTTCATCACGGTCACTGCCGCCCATAAAGAGCGAGTAATGACCCACAATCTCCACGAAGAACCGCACAAACGCCTCTGACACCACACTGCTCAGAGAACTGGGCTCTAATGAGGAAAATGAAATGAAAACTAGTCCATGAAAAAAATCATCACACCTGATCCAATCCAAATCCTTTCACATTCCACCGCCCTGCATCATATTTGCTGAATATTTGTAAGCTGAAGAAGTCTTGTATCCTCCCTTAATCAGCAGAAAAACATGATTGCTGTCTTCATCTGAGTCAGATCACAACTATTTGTTCAATTCTCAGCACATTTGCGTGATATTATTTTATGCCTAATCCTGATTTCAAGGTTAAAATTACGGCCAGTGATGCAAACAAGAGCTGGATGTTTTCTGCATCCAAACAGCCACAGAAAATGACAGATTTTGTGGAAAAAGGCTTATTTTGCAAAGTTCTTTGACATTAAACAGAGCATCAGAACATATTTTCCCACTCCTTTGCTGATTGTAAGTTAAATGATAAATACTGAATACTTGTCATTAAAGCCAAAACTTTTGAAATTTGACTGCTTTTGTTATTTTGACAATTATAGTTAACTAAAACTGAAAGCAAAACTGTTTTTAAAACCAAATTTTGTTACTTAAAAATTAAATTAAATTAAATAATCTTTTTATTTCAGCTAGATGCCAAGGCAACATTTCTCAGTTTAATTTAGTTTAACTTGATGTAGTAAAATAACCAAAACTAAAATAAAAATTTATAAAAACTATATAGACATATATAAAATAAACTACTAAAAAACACAACAAAATTACTACAATTTTAACTAAAACTAAAATGAAAACAAAAAACTATAATAGCATCTTAATGGTACTAAAATAACACTGTTGACAAGCGCATTAAAGGATAAATATATATATATATATATATATATCATTTCAAAAATCTTCGGTAACACTAAAAGCCTTGTATAATAATATATGTGCAATGCATTATAAAGGTATTCATAATGTACAATGTAATGCATTATGTTTTCATAAATAGCCAAAGTTAAAATGCAGTAAATTATTTGAAGTTTTATTTGTCATGAGTTTTAATGCATTATACTTTCTAAAGGCGTAACAATGAATAGATAAGTATTATAATGAATTTTAACTGTGGTTACAATTTTTCATGAGATCATACATTGAATTATATTTATAATCTTTAAGTAAAGTATTACCAAATCACTCTTATTTTGTAAAAAAAATAAAAACATGATGGAAAGTTTTTATTGATGTTTTTGAACTCAGCATCATCAGCTAATATTAGGCCTTTTTTTCATCCCTGAATATAACGGATCAGACGGTAAATTACCGTTTGGATGATCTGCCACGTCACACGCCAGTTCCTTCCTCCGTTCTAGAACGTGTTCGAGAGCAGCCTGGAGTTTATGAGGCAGAACTGAATCCTCGTCGTCCATCTGAAACAGAAAACACAAACACAGACTTGCTTCGCTTCATCACTGAAACACAGAACCAGCCTAAATTAAAAAAGATAAGACAAAAACTGCATTCAGCAGCCATCGAGTACCGTACCTGTCGCAGGAAACGACTGTTCCCAAGGTCGACCACCAGGACCTGAAAGAGAGCAGAGGACACAGTGACGTCATTTCCTCCTGCACTGGCGATCTCAGCCTTTTCTCCCTATCGCAGCTAATGTGAAGAGGTCAGAGGTCAGGGCTGCCCACCTGAACAGCAAGTGCTCAGAGAGAAATATTAGAAATGTGTCCAGCCTCTGATCTTCCCTGTTAAAGAGCCCAATCCGGTTCTTTTGTCTATTCGTAAAAGTATGTATATATAGAATATTAACACTGCATCCTAGACTTTATTGGTCTTGTTTCCTTCCCACATTAGTCATAATGAGGTGTAACATTCAAGAGGTCACAGGTCAAAGTAGCTTCGGAGATATTCTCTGGCTATGTTCCTAACAGCATACTACCATATCGACTGTATTACTTTAGCAGTACGCAGGCTGTGCATCTGCCAAAACGTGCAGTATACAACCAGAGAAGTGCATGGAATACTCCCACAATGCAATGCAATTGCAATCTATGTTTTGACTCATTATTTGATCAAACTGTTAAAAGCATAAATAAAACGGTTAAAGAATGCTAAAAATGTATTTAAATAATATTTAATAAATTGTTAACATTATGGAAGGGAAGGGAAGGATGTGTGGCCTAGTATGGGGACCTGCATACTGTCACACTTACTATTAAATAATAATACAGTAGAAAGTAAATTTTGTAATATATATATATATATACACGTATATGTTAATGATTATTAATTCATACAGTCTTACATACTGACATACTGCAGAAATTGTGTACTATTGAATGCATTCGTGGTGTCTCACCTCCTCTAGCGGGAGCTCTTTGAGACGGGCCAGAGAGCTGGAGAGCAGCCCGACTATGAAGGGGGTCGGTGTACAGACGATGTCCATCATGGACGGCGGCAGGACCGGGATGTACGTGTGCTGCCAGGTGAATGGGTACAGCAGAGCCACCATGGCATGACAACATTTAGAGAGGGTGCTAAAGAGAAAGAGTCAGAGCTAATCATGACTGTGCTGACACATTTACACCAGCAGATAGCAGCAAAGAAGAATCAATCAGTGCTGTTTGCTAAAGCTGGCTTTAGTGTTTGTCATTGCTCATTCTTTGAATACCTTTAAATGCTGCAGAATTAAACAATACAAGAAATAACACAGGATATTTTGTATAAAAAGCTATTTTAGGACAATTATGATTTTTGCATTGTGACATTTCACTGAGCACATTTTCATTACTGCACAAAAAAATGAATATTTTAATAAAAAAATAATAATAATGTGAAGAAACGATTTAATTGACAAACAAAAACTATGAAGAAAATATTTAATTGGAAATGGAGGATATTAGCAAAAATAATTGCTAAATGATTTTGGAGTGAAATATGATTCATTAAGTCACCCATTAAGATTAAAAAATTAATAATAAAAAAAATGTAAATATAATATTTTTCCATTAGCAGATTGGAAGCAATAATAACACCAAGAACAATAAGAACAATCAACAATAATTATTATCAGTTTATCATGGCTATAAAATAAATATTCAAATAAATATAAAATAAATTCAAATAAAATTATTAAATCTAATTTAATTGTTATTAAACATTGTTCAAAGTAATAACAATAATAATAACAATCATTATTATCAGTTTATCATTGTAATAAAAAATAAATTATTAAAAATAAAAATTTTAATGGCAGTGTGTAACATTTTCACTTGTATTCACTGAATGCATTATTTTATTTCTTATTTTTTTAACAGCTATTTTTGCTCTGTAATCTTGATGTCTTCAGTCTGTGAAGAGCTGTTTCCATCCACTAAAACTCAATCTTTACTTATTAGGACACAGATTTATTTGAGGGACGACACACAATACGATTCTTGTGTCAGAGATCTCTTCCTGTGTCCATCAGCTGTGGGAGGAGATATATTTCACCAGCTCATCTTGCTCAACACCATCTCAAATGCTCTTTTTAGGGAGGATGCTGCTTTGATGATCCCTAAGAAGAGACCCGGCTCTCGTTACAGGCCCAGAACGTCATGTGAGCGCTAGTCTCTCAGCTTTTTCCGTAGAAAAAAAAACTAAACACTGGGGTTGACTTTTGTTCCCAAGGCGACTATATAACACAGCAGCATTTTTTCCATATCTGTCTTGAGCTGTGAAAAACGGTTCCACAAGCTGCACTTTTTCCCCTCTTGCCGTGTCATATCTTTTCATTCTTCCCTTGTCCTCTTTTGGGTTCACGCACAAACACACGTTTATTTATTTGACCATTTACACAAGTGGACATCCGGAACAAGCACCGCCTACTCGCCTGTCAATCAACCTCTGTATCAAAGCAAGGGTTCTAAACTCGGTTATATCGCTGGTTGAGATACTGAAAACATTATTGGAAGTGGCAGCAGGTGTAAAAGGGTCATACCTGAGTTTATCCGCGGTGAAGATGACCCTTCGCTCCAGCAGAAGAGAAGCAAACACCCGCAGAAGCAGACGCAAGCTCAGAGAGGAAAACAAACACTCGAAATCCACATGCTCCAGACGGGAATCTGAAGGCCGACATAATTCTATCACCTACGGAAGAAGAGAGAGAGAGAGAGAAACGCGACTAACTTTGAGACTCATCTGTCAAGTCGAAACGTTCAATGTAGAATTCCAGAAATTATTTTCAGCCACTTGCAAGGCCTTTTTATACTGACCTCTGTTCCTGAACCCGGCAGAAAGTTCTTAATGCTGATGGTTCTGCCCGGCGCTGGGAACGGAGCCTCCATTATTCCTCTCATAAAAGGCTGGACCAGAGCTGGGGACATGGCTCGTCGCTTCTCTACCTCATCCAGGATCTACATCAGACAGACATTTTGTCGTGATTTTGATGTCCTGAATCTACAGGGGTTTGTTTAACCACTCTTTTATTCATTTTTGCCCCTTACACGTTATTCAAAATAAATAAATATAATAATAATACCAATGAGAATAACAATAATTATTGTCAGTTTATCACTGTACTAAAAATATTTTTTAATTAATTTTTTGCCCATCATCCATGCACTATTTAACATAGTTCAGAATAAAAATAAATAAATTAAAAAATATAATAATACATTTAACTTTTTATCATTGTAATAAGAATTAATTAATTGAAATAATAATAAAAATTGTTTTAATATAATATTTTTCCATTAGCAGATTGGAAGCAATAATAACAACAAGAACAATAAGAACAATCAACAATAATTATTATCAGTTTATCATGGCTATAAAATAAATATTCAAATAAATATAAAATAAATTCAAATAAAATTATTAAATCTAATTTAATTGTTATTAAACATTGTTCAAAGTAATAACAATAATAATAACAATGAGAAAAACAATCATTATTATCAGTTTATCATTGTAATAAAAAATTAATTATTAAAAATAAAAATGTTAATGGCAGTGTGTAACATTTTCACTTGTATTCACTGAATGCATTATTTTATTTCTTATTTTTTTAACAGCTATTTTTGCTCTGTAATCTTGATGTCTTCAGTCTGTGAAGAGCTGTTTCCATCCACTAAAACTCAATCTTTACTTATTAGGACACAGATTTATTTGAGGGACGACACACAATACGATTCTTGTGTCAGAGATCTCTTCCTGTGTCCATCAGCTGTGGGAGGAGATATATTTCACCAGCTCATCTTGCTCAACACCATCTCAAATGCTCTTTTTAGGGAGGATGCTGCTTTGATGATCCCTAAGAAGAGACCCGGCTCTCGTTACAGGCCCAGAACGTCATGTGAGCGCTAGTCTCTCAGCTTTTTCCGTAGAAAAAAAAACTAAACACTGGGGTTGACTTTTGTTCCCAAGGCGACTATATAACACAGCAGCATTTTTTCCATATCTGTCTTGAGCTGTGAAAAACGGTTCCACAAGCTGCACTTTTTCCCCTCTTGCCGTGTCATATCTTTTCATTCTTCCCTTGTCCTCTTTTGGGTTCACGCACAAACACACGTTTATTTATTTGACCATTTACACAAGTGGACATCCGGAACAAGCACCGCCTACTCGCCTGTCAATCAACCTCTGTATCAAAGCAAGGGTTCTAAACTCGGTTATATCGCTGGTTGAGATACTGAAAACATTATTGGAAGTGGCAGCAGGTGTAAAAGGGTCATACCTGAGTTTATCCGCGGTGAAGATGACCCTTCGCTCCAGCAGAAGAGAAGCAAACACCCGCAGAAGCAGACGCAAGCTCAGAGAGGAAAACAAACACTCGAAATCCACATGCTCCAGACGGGAATCTGAAGGCCGACATAATTCTATCACCTACGGAAGAAGAGAGAGAGAGAGAGAAACGCGACTAACTTTGAGACTCATCTGTCAAGTCGAAACGTTCAATGTAGAATTCCAGAAATTATTTTCAGCCACTTGCAAGGCCTTTTATATACTGACCTCTGTTCCTGAACCCGGCAGAAAGTTCTTAATGCTGATGGTTCTGCCCGGCGCTGGGAACGGAGCCTCCATTATTCCTCTCATAAAAGGCTGGACCAGAGCTGGGGACATGGCTCGTCGCTTCTCTACCTCATCCAGGATCTACATCAGACAGACATTTTGTCGTGATTTTGATGTCCTGAATCTACAGGGGTTTGTTTAACCACTCTTTTATTCATTTTTGCCCCTTACACGTTATTCAAAATAAATAAATATAATAATAATACCAATGAGAATAACAATAATTATTGTCAGTTTATCACTGTACTAAAAATATTTTTTAATTAATTTTTTGCCCATCATCCATGCACTATTTAACATAGTTCAGAATAAAAATAAATAAATTAAAAAATATAATAATACATTTAACTTTTTATCATTGTAATAAGAATTAATTAATTGAAAAAAAAAAAAAAAAAAAAAACGAAATGAAAAGAAATGAATAAAATTAAATAAATTTTAAAAGCATGTCTTTAGGGTAAGAGGCCCCCTTTAGGGCGTAATGTTGATTACAAAACAAAACAAAAATAAATAAAATAAAATGGAAAATATATATAATAAAATAAAATAAAATGAAAAAAAAATAATTAATTAAAATATATAAAATAAAATAATTAACAAATATAAAAAGCATGTCTTTAGGGTAAGAGGCCACTAAAAAATTATTTAAATAAAAATAAAATATAATAAAATTTTAAAAAAGCAGTTCCTGAATCTACTTCCGGAATCAACATATTAAACACACCAAGTCCTGACTAACCATCAGAGGGAATTGACAGGTTGATAAGAACCCCTTTAGTCTAACCCTCACCCCTTTCCCTATCCTTCATATCTAGGTTCTTGATAGGAATCTTGTTTCAGGACCAACAAGGATGTTCTGCTTGACAAAAATCAGTCAACATTCTTTGCAGCCAAATTTTGGATATTTTGAGGATATTTGCATACTGACAAAAGCACCAACACAGAGCAGCACAAGATGACAGATGCACACCGAGCCTGATGAAGAGTTCAAAGGTCAGATGAATTACCTTAGAGAACAGCTCAAAACAGCCCAGTCTGCTCACAATGCAGTAGACTTCAGGTAGACGCCTTCCTTTACCGCTGGGCTATAAATAAACAGAGCAATAAAATTGCTTTTATAAAACGGTTATTGCATATACGTAGTTAGTTTTCACAAAATAAAACAGCAAATAAAGTGTAATGATATTAATAAAAACAGTATTCTTCCACCAAACAATGTAGCTCCTCAGAAACAGTTGTGGTTGCAACAAAGTAGCTGCCGAGCAGCACACAGACGTACACAAAGGTGTGTGTTTGTAGAGTAATTTACAACAATATGTGACAAAAATGTAAAATGCTACAATTTGAAACATTGCTTTTTAAAACAAAATAGGCAGCATATATTTCATTTCAAAGCCCATTCATATTTCATACATGTTTGGTAATAAATATCCAGCCTGTAGTAAATCTCATTATTTTGAATGAATGTTTTCTGCAAAATGAGAAATAAAGAGCAGCTCACCAGTAAACGTCGACAGTAGCCAAATCTTCGGCTCCCATCTTCTCCGGTTAAGACAAACGAGAATGTTTCACTATAAAGAACAGATTCAATTCAACTCCAATGAGCAAATGATTCCCAGACAGCACAAAAAGAGGTTGATTTGTGGGGCTGTAAACCATGTGGATAAGATACCTGGGGAAATTGTCCACAGGTGCCCAGTCTTTAGCGTCAGGGAAACAGAACTGCGGAATGACTTTCAGCTGGTCTTCAGCCTCTCGCATGAACTTGAAGCTTCGTTCCAACTAACGAGGGGGAAAAAATCAGGAACACAGATGCATGAACGTCTCCTGCTGATCTTTTAGGCCCAAATAGATCATATTTGTTCTGTAGTACATGCTGTTGGAAGAAAAATGTTTGTACCTTGAGAGGGAACTGCTGAGTGACTTCTGGTAAATACGGGACGCCTGCTTTGGTCTTATGAAGAGCCACAACCAAGAAGTACTCAAACAACTTCCTCTCCTGAAGTTCCATCAAGTCTCTCTCCAGAGTGCGATATCGACCGGTTTGCCTCAACATAGACTGGACCGACACTAATCTCTGACTGTGAGCTAAAACAGATGATGATGATGATGAGGAAGGATAAACAGAAAAGAATGACGTCTTTCCCCATAGAATTCATTGTAACTATATTAAAAGAACAGTTCACGCACAAATTAAAATTTACTGAAAAGGTCATCCAAGATGTCGATGAGTTTGTTTCTTCATCAGATTTGGAGAAATGTTGCTCTGCATCACTTGCTCACCAATGGATGTGAATGGGTGCCGTCAGAATGAGAGTCCAAACAGCTGATAAAAACATCACAATAATCCACAGCACTCCAGTCCATCAGTTAACATCTTGTGAAGCCAAAAGCTGCGTGTTTGTAAGAAGCAAATCCATCATTAAGGCGTTTTTAACTTCAAACCATCACTTTCGATTAATATACGTCCTCGATCAATAATACTGCTTTCTTCAGTGAAAACGTCGTCTCATCTGAATCAGGAGAGAAATATGCTCAGATCAAACACTGTTTACAAGCCAAAACAGTTCTAAACAAATATGTAGGTTGGACAACAGGAGAACGTGTTATTGTTATTATGAACTATGGACTCATATTTTGGCCAGAAGAAACAAATTGAAGGTAAAATGTCTTAATGATGGATTTGCTTCTTACAAACACGCAGCTTTTGGCTTCACAAGACATTAACTGATGGACTGGAGTGGTGTGGATTATTGTGATGTTTTTATCAGCTGTTTGGACTCTCATTCTGACGGCACCCATTCACATCCATTGGTGAGCGAGTGATGCAATGCTACATTTCTCCAAATCTGATGAAGAAACAAACTCACCTTCATCTTGGATGGCCTGAGGGTGAGTACATTTTCATTTTGGTTGAACTATTCCTTTAAAGTCTGTGTAAAGGCAGTTCAGAGAATTGTTTCTAAACACATAAAACACATTGCTTTACACGGACTTTAATGTAAACTTGAAATTCAGTGGTATCTGACATTAAGCCGTAGACGTTAAGGCCTGAAGGACATCTTACCCTTAAGTTTCTCCTCTGTGTCACTTTCAGACTCGCTGTTTTCGTCCGTCACTATACCGGAGAAGAGAGAGAGAGGTCAAAGGTCACTAGAGAATCAGTATGCAGGTATTCACAGAGACATATTTCATGCTTGGATGCACATGTGTATCCTATAACGTAACATAATTCTATCATCCTTGGAAAAATGGGTCAAGCGCAACTGACCCAAAACTGTAAACGTGTCCATAAAGCTAAGTGGATGCACATGTGGCTCGGGCCCGGACTGTCCCACAATGCAATGCACGTGGATTAGGCTGTAACTCTCTAGATGCAACAAATACGGTCATCACACTATTATCCAAGAGACATGCAATGCATACAGACTATTTTTATATAAAAACATGTATTTAAAATAAATAAATAATTACATAAAATATAAAAAAAATTATAAATTTGTATTCAATAAAATTAAAAAACGGGGGAAAAGAGTACAAACCAATTTTCTGGGTTGTGCAATGGAATGGAACATAAATTAACAAACAGAATAAATACAAATTCACAAATTATATATATATGCATGTAATCAATTAAATGAAAAAGAAAATGACAAGGATGAGCAACCTGGATGCACTATTCCTTTAAACAGGAAAAAGTAGGTCTAAATTTAGCTAACATATAATGTTGCCCTCACAAACCTCTTCCTGAACTGGACTCGGTTGACTGCGAGACCCTTTTCATCCTCTTCTTTCCCCTTCGGGCCTCAAAGATGCCGTTGATTTTCTGCACCATCTGTTGAAAAAGAAAACAGTCATGGCTGTTGCTTTATCAGAGACAGCCCTTCCAAGTCTTTCGCAAAGGAGTTCTGAAGGAAATGACTTTTTCCTCCATTTTTCAGATTATTCTTAGGTGTCTCATCCGCCTGTCACATTTTTCTTGTATTTTTATTAGCAGTGGAAGGATGCCGAAGGGCCAGTGTCTCAGTCAGCGGCAGACCAGAACCATAAGTCACTGATAAGTCAAGGATTACACCGACTGGGCCCCTATTTTGACAGTACCTTTGGGATTTTCCTCCGCCGTCGGTTGTAAGGCTCCCCCGACAGACACGGGGTGTCATCCGGGCTGCTGGGTGTTGATGGAGGGCTGACCCGTGACGGGGACGCGATGCCGCCATCTCTGCCGGTCTTGCGCAGTTCCAATAGCTTGAAACTACGTCGCTCTGAATTCTGCCTGAAGGAACCAGGCTTGGAGGGGAGCTGTCAATGAAAACAAATAATTCAGAGTCAATTGCTAACGTTGTCATCATGTCATTCCAAACTTGTATGACTTTCAATCTTCCATGGGACACAAAAGTAGATGTTTTGCAGAATGTACTAGCTGCTCTTTTCAACATAATAAAAGAGGCTGAAAAGTAGCCCATATATAGATTTGTTTTTTTCATGTATAAAGGCCCGTTTACACCAAGAACGATATACAATTATAATTATAACTATATTAGCATATACATCAACACACGATACCATTCTGTTTATTCTAAGTATGCTCAAGCTCTTTAAAGCAGGATGGATTCTGATTGGCTTGTCAATGTTTTTATCATCCATCAGCTGTGAAAAAAATCTTTCTGAAACTGATTCCAATGATATCGTTCCTCTGTGTCGTTATCGTTATAGTTGTGGACTTCAGACTTCGCTATCCTCATAGAATTAGAATGATTATTAAAACTTTATAGCTATCATTGTAGTTATCGTCCTTGGTGTCAACGGGCCTCAAGTATGTGAAATATTGAATTTTGGGGGGAAAAAAGCTCTAAATGTCAGTAGTCTATGCTGATACATATGGAGAACTCATGGAAACAATTAATCAGGAATGCAGTATGAATACCTTGGATGGGGTGTCAGGAATGGGATACTTGCTCCCAAGACAGCGACTTTCCAACTCTATGTCTTCATATGGGTTCTCCTTCGATGGAGGGTCTTTGGGAGGGAAAATATATACAGATATATACAAGATTATTAGTGGTGCTTGCTTAGCCACTTTTCAAAATCCTAATGCTAAACATTGATTAGCATTGCAGCATTTTATTTCAATCAAGCCTTAATTCATTTGTCTTGTTAAGGAGAGATGTTTTACAACTGGCAGATGATAAAACAAGTAAAAAAATCTCAGATTTACATAAAAAAATGGGTCTCAAACCATATTGAGAGATGAAAAACCAAATTAAGATGTTCAGACTGTCAGTCCAAATCCGATTTTTATTCATATCTGATTGGAATCCGATCTAAATGATTGACTGCAACTGCTCAATTCAGATTTGAGTGTCCATGGCGCTCTTTCATTTTACTCAATATCTACATTGGTTTATATGCCAATGACGTTATGCTGGTATGTCTACGCTAAAAACAACAATAAGAGCAATACAGTTTGCAATACAGATGTTGTCTTACAACATGCTGCAGTTGCGATGGATTACAATTAGGGATGCACGATATTGGATTTTTGCCGATATCCGATATGTCGATATTTTTCAACTAATTTTGGCCGATAGCCGATACCGATATATTTCCTTTTGTTTGGAAACAACACCAAGTCTCTTCTGTACAGAGATTATAAATAAATAAATTTAAATTTTGATTAGTTTTTAACAAAAACTTACTTTTGAGAATTAAATAAACAATGAAGTTATTTTATAATGAGAGTACATTGGAAGCTTTGAAAATTACTATAAAGCAACTATAAAGCAATCTTTAACATTTTATTTCAATATTTAACATTTGTAGATGGTCTAAAGCAAAAGAGTTGTACAAATTCTGAAAATCTTTTAGAGCTCCTTGCATTTAAATTTTCATAATCTGTTTGAAAAAAAAACATATTACACATTAACGAATAACTCTGTATATATATATATATATATATATATTATTTAATTTACAAGTGTCTTGTTTGTGATTTTTATTCATGTAAGCTATATCTTCTGACCTTTAAATTAAATTTTTATGACATCAATTACTGCTTTATTTAATCAGAAAAACAATCTTAATGTTATTTGTGTATTTTACTTAAATTTTATTACAAGTAGTTCAACAGCGCCCTCTAAGGGGGGGAAGTCGTGGCCTAATGGTTAGAGAGTCGGACTCATAACCCAAAGGCTGTGGGTTCGAGTCTCGTACCGGCAGGGATTGTAGGTGGGGGGAGTGAATGTACAGCGCTCTCTCCCACCTTCAATACCACGACTGAGGTGCCCTTGAGCAAGGCACCGAACCCCCAACTGCTCCCCGGGCGCCGCAGCAAAAAATGGCTGCCCACTGCTCCGGGTGTGTGTTCACGGTGTGTGTGTTCACTGCTGTGTGTGTGCACTTTGGATGGGTAAATGCAGAGCACTAATTCCAAGTATGGGTCACCATACTTGGCCACATGTCACTTCACTTCACTT
>NW_015506914.1:37599-57262 GCF_001515645.1 Sinocyclocheilus grahami
TTTTATATTTGAAAAAAAAATAAATAATTGAAAAAAAAAAAAAAAAAAAAAAAACGAAATGAAAAGAAATGAATAAAATTAAATAAATTTTAAAAGCATGTCTTTAGGGTAAGAGGCCCCCTTTAGGGCGTAATGTTGATTACAAAACAAAACAAAAATAAATAAAATAAAATGGAAAATATATATAATAAAATAAAATAAAATGAAAAAAAAATAATTAATTAAAATATATAAAATAAAATAATTAACAAATATAAAAAGCATGTCTTTAGGGTAAGAGGCCACTAAAAAATTATTTAAATAAAAATAAAATATAATAAAATTTTAAAAAAGCAGTTCCTGAATCTACTTCCGGAATCAACATATTAAACACACCAAGTCCTGACTAACCATCAGAGGGAATTGACAGGTTGATAAGAACCCCTTTAGTCTAACCCTCACCCCTTTCCCTATCCTTCATATCTAGGTTCTTGATAGGAATCTTGTTTCAGGACCAACAAGGATGTTCTGCTTGACAAAAATCAGTCAACATTCTTTGCAGCCAAATTTTGGATATTTTGAGGATATTTGCATACTGACAAAAGCACCAACACAGAGCAGCACAAGATGACAGATGCACACCGAGCCTGATGAAGAGTTCAAAGGTCAGATGAATTACCTTAGAGAACAGCTCAAAACAGCCCAGTCTGCTCACAATGCAGTAGACTTCAGGTAGACGCCTTCCTTTACCGCTGGGCTATAAATAAACAGAGCAATAAAATTGCTTTTATAAAACGGTTATTGCATATACGTAGTTAGTTTTCACAAAATAAAACAGCAAATAAAGTGTAATGATATTAATAAAAACAGTATTCTTCCACCAAACAATGTAGCTCCTCAGAAACAGTTGTGGTTGCAACAAAGTAGCTGCCGAGCAGCACACAGACGTACACAAAGGTGTGTGTTTGTAGAGTAATTTACAACAATATGTGACAAAAATGTAAAATGCTACAATTTGAAACATTGCTTTTTAAAACAAAATAGGCAGCATATATTTCATTTCAAAGCCCATTCATATTTCATACATGTTTGGTAATAAATATCCAGCCTGTAGTAAATCTCATTATTTTGAATGAATGTTTTCTGCAAAATGAGAAATAAAGAGCAGCTCACCAGTAAACGTCGACAGTAGCCAAATCTTCGGCTCCCATCTTCTCCGGTTAAGACAAACGAGAATGTTTCACTATAAAGAACAGATTCAATTCAACTCCAATGAGCAAATGATTCCCAGACAGCACAAAAAGAGGTTGATTTGTGGGGCTGTAAACCATGTGGATAAGATACCTGGGGAAATTGTCCACAGGTGCCCAGTCTTTAGCGTCAGGGAAACAGAACTGCGGAATGACTTTCAGCTGGTCTTCAGCCTCTCGCATGAACTTGAAGCTTCGTTCCAACTAACGAGGGGGAAAAAATCAGGAACACAGATGCATGAACGTCTCCTGCTGATCTTTTAGGCCCAAATAGATCATATTTGTTCTGTAGTACATGCTGTTGGAAGAAAAATGTTTGTACCTTGAGAGGGAACTGCTGAGTGACTTCTGGTAAATACGGGACGCCTGCTTTGGTCTTATGAAGAGCCACAACCAAGAAGTACTCAAACAACTTCCTCTCCTGAAGTTCCATCAAGTCTCTCTCCAGAGTGCGATATCGACCGGTTTGCCTCAACATAGACTGGACCGACACTAATCTCTGACTGTGAGCTAAAACAGATGATGATGATGATGAGGAAGGATAAACAGAAAAGAATGACGTCTTTCCCCATAGAATTCATTGTAACTATATTAAAAGAACAGTTCACGCACAAATTAAAATTTACTGAAAAGGTCATCCAAGATGTCGATGAGTTTGTTTCTTCATCAGATTTGGAGAAATGTTGCTCTGCATCACTTGCTCACCAATGGATGTGAATGGGTGCCGTCAGAATGAGAGTCCAAACAGCTGATAAAAACATCACAATAATCCACAGCACTCCAGTCCATCAGTTAACATCTTGTGAAGCCAAAAGCTGCGTGTTTGTAAGAAGCAAATCCATCATTAAGGCGTTTTTAACTTCAAACCATCACTTTCGATTAATATACGTCCTCGATCAATAATACTGCTTTCTTCAGTGAAAACGTCGTCTCATCTGAATCAGGAGAGAAATATGCTCAGATCAAACACTGTTTACAAGCCAAAACAGTTCTAAACAAATATGTAGGTTGGACAACAGGAGAACGTGTTATTGTTATTATGAACTATGGACTCATATTTTGGCCAGAAGAAACAAATTGAAGGTAAAATGTCTTAATGATGGATTTGCTTCTTACAAACACGCAGCTTTTGGCTTCACAAGACATTAACTGATGGACTGGAGTGGTGTGGATTATTGTGATGTTTTTATCAGCTGTTTGGACTCTCATTCTGACGGCACCCATTCACATCCATTGGTGAGCGAGTGATGCAATGCTACATTTCTCCAAATCTGATGAAGAAACAAACTCACCTTCATCTTGGATGGCCTGAGGGTGAGTACATTTTCATTTTGGTTGAACTATTCCTTTAAAGTCTGTGTAAAGGCAGTTCAGAGAATTGTTTCTAAACACATAAAACACATTGCTTTACACGGACTTTAATGTAAACTTGAAATTCAGTGGTATCTGACATTAAGCCGTAGACGTTAAGGCCTGAAGGACATCTTACCCTTAAGTTTCTCCTCTGTGTCACTTTCAGACTCGCTGTTTTCGTCCGTCACTATACCGGAGAAGAGAGAGAGAGGTCAAAGGTCACTAGAGAATCAGTATGCAGGTATTCACAGAGACATATTTCATGCTTGGATGCACATGTGTATCCTATAACGTAACATAATTCTATCATCCTTGGAAAAATGGGTCAAGCGCAACTGACCCAAAACTGTAAACGTGTCCATAAAGCTAAGTGGATGCACATGTGGCTCGGGCCCGGACTGTCCCACAATGCAATGCACGTGGATTAGGCTGTAACTCTCTAGATGCAACAAATACGGTCATCACACTATTATCCAAGAGACATGCAATGCATACAGACTATTTTTATATAAAAACATGTATTTAAAATAAATAAATAATTACATAAAATATAAAAAAAATTATAAATTTGTATTCAATAAAATTAAAAAACGGGGGAAAAGAGTACAAACCAATTTTCTGGGTTGTGCAATGGAATGGAACATAAATTAACAAACAGAATAAATACAAATTCACAAATTATATATATATGCATGTAATCAATTAAATGAAAAAGAAAATGACAAGGATGAGCAACCTGGATGCACTATTCCTTTAAACAGGAAAAAGTAGGTCTAAATTTAGCTAACATATAATGTTGCCCTCACAAACCTCTTCCTGAACTGGACTCGGTTGACTGCGAGACCCTTTTCATCCTCTTCTTTCCCCTTCGGGCCTCAAAGATGCCGTTGATTTTCTGCACCATCTGTTGAAAAAGAAAACAGTCATGGCTGTTGCTTTATCAGAGACAGCCCTTCCAAGTCTTTCGCAAAGGAGTTCTGAAGGAAATGACTTTTTCCTCCATTTTTCAGATTATTCTTAGGTGTCTCATCCGCCTGTCACATTTTTCTTGTATTTTTATTAGCAGTGGAAGGATGCCGAAGGGCCAGTGTCTCAGTCAGCGGCAGACCAGAACCATAAGTCACTGATAAGTCAAGGATTACACCGACTGGGCCCCTATTTTGACAGTACCTTTGGGATTTTCCTCCGCCGTCGGTTGTAAGGCTCCCCCGACAGACACGGGGTGTCATCCGGGCTGCTGGGTGTTGATGGAGGGCTGACCCGTGACGGGGACGCGATGCCGCCATCTCTGCCGGTCTTGCGCAGTTCCAATAGCTTGAAACTACGTCGCTCTGAATTCTGCCTGAAGGAACCAGGCTTGGAGGGGAGCTGTCAATGAAAACAAATAATTCAGAGTCAATTGCTAACGTTGTCATCATGTCATTCCAAACTTGTATGACTTTCAATCTTCCATGGGACACAAAAGTAGATGTTTTGCAGAATGTACTAGCTGCTCTTTTCAACATAATAAAAGAGGCTGAAAAGTAGCCCATATATAGATTTGTTTTTTTCATGTATAAAGGCCCGTTTACACCAAGAACGATATACAATTATAATTATAACTATATTAGCATCTACATCAACACACGATACCGTTCTGTTTATTCTAAGTATGCTCAAGCTCTTTAAAGCTGGATGGATTCTGATTGGCTTGTCAATGTTTTTATCATCCATCAGCTGTGAAAAAAATCTTTCTGAAACTGATTCCAATGATATCGTTCCTCTGTGTCGTTATCGTTATAGTTGTGGACTTCAGACTTCGCTATCCTCATAGAATTAGAATGATTATTAAAACTTTATAGCTATCATTGTAGTTATCGTCCTTGGTGTCAACGGGCCTCAAGTATGTGAAATATTGAATTTTGGGGGGAAAAAAGCTCTAAATGTCAGTAGTCTATGCTGATACATATGGAGAACTCATGGAAACAATTAATCAGGAATGCAGTATGAATACCTTGGATGGGGTGTCAGGAATGGGATACTTGCTCCCAAGACAGCGACTTTCCAACTCTATGTCTTCATATGGGTTCTCCTTCGATGGAGGGTCTTTGGGAGGGAAAATATATACAGATATATACAAGATTATTAGTGGTGCTTGCTTAGCCACTTTTCAAAATCCTAATGCTAAACATTGATTAGCATTGCAGCATTTTATTTCAATCAAGCCTTAATTCATTTGTCTTGTTAAGGAGAGATGTTTTACAACTGGCAGACGATAAAACAAGTAAAAAAATCTCAGATTTACATAAAAAAATGGGTCTCAAACCATATTGAGAGATGAAAAACCAAATTAAGATGTTCAGACTGTCAGTCCAAATCCGATTTTTATTCATATCTGATTGGAATCCGATCTAAATGATTGACTGCAACTGCTCAATTCAGATTTGAGTGTCCATGGCGCTCTTTCATTTTACTCAATATCTACATTGGTTTATATGCCAATGACGTTATGCTGGTATGTCTACGCTAAAAACAACAATAAGAGCAATACAGTTTGCAATACAGATGTTGTCTTACAACATGCTGCAGTTGCGATGGATTACAATTAGGGATGCACGATATTGGATTTTTGCCGATATCCGATATGTCGATATTTTTCAACTAATTTTGGCCGATAGCCGATACCGATATATTTCCTTTTGTTTGGAAACAACACCAAGTCTCTTCTGTACAGAGATTATAAACAAATAAATTTAAATTTTGATTAGTTTTTAACAAAAACTTACTTTTGAGAATTAAATAAACAATGAAGTTATTTTATAATGAGAGTACATTGGAAGCTTTGAAAATTACTATAAAGCAACTATAAAGCAATCTTTAACATTTTATTTCAATATTTAACATTTGTAGATGGTATAAAGCAAAAGAGTTGTACAAATTCTGAAAATCTTTTAGAGCTCCTTGCATTTAAATTTTCATAATCTGTTTGAAAAAAAAACATATTACACATTAACGAATAACTCTGTATATATATATATATATATATATATTATTTAATTTACAAGTGTCTTGTTTGTGATTTTTATTCATGTAAGCTATATCTTCTGACCTTTAAATTAAATTTTTATGACATCAATTACTGCTTTATTTAATCAGAAAAACAATCTTAATGTTATTTGTGTATTTTACTTAAATTTTATTACAAGTAGTTCAACAGCGCCCTCTAAGGGGGGCAGTCGTGGCCTAATGGTTAGAGAGTCGGACTCATAACCCAAAGGCTGTGGGTTCGAGTCTCGTACCGGCAGGGATTGTAGGTGGGGGGAGTGAATGTACAGCGCTCTCTCCCACCTTCAATACCACGACTGAGGTGCCCTTGAGCAAGGCACCGAACCCCCAACTGCTCCCCGGGCGCCGCAGCATAAATGGCTGCCCACTGCTCCGGGTGTGTGTTCACGGTTTGTGTGTGTTCACTGCTGTGTGTGTGCACTTTGGATGGGTAAATGCAGAGCACTAATTCCGAGTATGGGTCACCATACTTGGCCACATGTCACTTCACTTCACTTTTTTAAGTAAATAAAATGCCTTACTGGAAGGGCATTAGGATCCGGGGGAGGCTGTTGCTGCCGCTGCTGCAGTTGCTAGTAAGTGTTGACTCTATGGCACAACGGACACGTTATTCTGTACTCGCATTCTCAGATTAAATGCTCAAAACAGTGAATCTAATCATCATTCAGGAAAAAGTTAGCTTCAAGAATGACCACACTGCTGACGTGATCTTATCGCTATCACACCCTGAGCACATGCGAGTTACTCATCTTATCGGCAAGGCATATCGGCATAATTTTTCATATCGGGCCGATATTTGCATTTTAAGCCATTATCGGCCGATATCGATAACGTTCCGATAATATCATGCATCCCTAACTATAATAAGGGATACAATATTACGTCTTATGAGGCATTGGCAGAAAGGTTCAGGAAGCTGCATGTGTGGCTGCCAGTCTCAAAACTCTAAGAGGTGGGTAGACTAGCAGTATATTGTCATTTTCCGATGACTTGCGATTTGCAACAACACAACTTTGTTTGTGCAAGGACGTTCAGCATGTTTTCTACAAACAATTTCTGTAGTGTTTACTTTTTACGTGGTGTGAGAATGTGAAAAAGCTATGCAAAATCCGATCTGAGCGGTCAGACTGAAATGCATTTCCAGAAATTCGATTTGAATAGGATTTCTAACTTTCTGAAATCTAAGGATTTCTGAATGTAGCTCGAAACAGATTCACAAAAAAGGATTTCATTAAGAACCCACCTAGCAACTACTCAGAACACCCTAACAACAGCATAGCAATGCCCTGGCAACCACCCACAACAACCTAGCATCATAGCAGTGACCTTAGCAAAGAAAAACACCTCTCATATTTCAAAACGTAAAAAGTCAATTTACAAATTTGCTGTTTCCTACCAAATAAAACAGTTTAGATTTCTATTTTTAAAAAACGGATTCGCAAAAAAAGGATTTCATTAAGAACCCACCTAGCAACTACTCAGAACACCCTAACAACAGCATAGCAATGCCCTGGCAACCACCCACAACAACCTAGCATCATAGCAGTGACCTTAGCAAAGAAAAACACCTCTCATATTTCAAAACGTAAAAAGTAAATTTACAAATTTGCTGTTTCCTACCAAATAAAACAGTTTAGATTTCTATTTTTAAAAAACTAAATTTATTTCTTCCATAATGACAAGTCATAAATCATGTTTGCTGACAGTCAGTGGTGCTAGCTAACGTGGGCATATTTTTGTTAATTCCTCATTGTCAACACTGCCTGATTTAGTCCTGCTTTTCTGCAAAGAGATTTCGAACAGACGTCATGTGTTTGGTTGCTTTTGTATTCCTTTCCAGATGTTTGAAAGTTTGCCAGGGAACCCATGCAAACCTCATTAGCTGCATGTGGCATCACCAGTGGCGTTAACAAGAAGACAAACTCCTAGCAAAATCTATCTTGGTTTGTGTGAAGAACGAATGAGCCAGAGAGAAAGAGAGGGGGACAAGAAAATGCTTGAGCGGAAGACGGGTGTTTTTTACAGATGCAGAAAGCCTCTGTCGATTCATCCACCAGATGCGTCTGGTGGGAAGACAGTTTATGATGTTGGGACATCCAGTTCTAGAACACAAGAGAACGTACGCTACGCTCCACGTTCAAAGCCATTAAAATGATTGCTACTGGCCAGAGCAGATAGAGAAAAGCAAGATCAATGGTAAATCTTCCATTATTGGAAAGTGCTATTATATAATTAGACACAACCTTAACCATTAGAAGGAAGAAGGATGATTGCGTAGACAAATTTAACTTGGTCTTGCTAGTAAGGCTACAGATTTATATAATCACAGATGATCAAAGTTCAATAAGAAAGCTATACTTTCCAGATTTGTGGTTCTCCGTCTTTTTGGGTTATGGCTGCAAGTCTGATAGGGTTGCAGAGAGCAGGGAAATAGCTATGCTAATTAAGATGCTAATAAAACGCTACTAAACTAACCAAACATAGTTAGGACAACAAAATAAACTGGCTTTGGAAAGTCAAGAAAGTCCACTCAAACTCTATTTTTCCTAGGCACAGATAAGACATCATGCTCTGCAGAAGACTGATGTGGGGTAACCCAAACATAGTGGACCACTGGTGAGGTTGAGCAAAGGAACACCAATGTTTGTGATGGCGATGTCTCAATTTTGTCCTTATTAAAGTTTCAAGCTAGGCTTCTGGGTAATTGCTCTGTCAGGTGCATAGTCAAAGAGTCAGCCAGGTTTTACCTGGCACCATTGTGCTGCAATGCATTGTGTTACCTAGGATATCCTCGTAGACATTCTCCTCCGATAAAGTGCGAGTGAGGCCTAGCTTAGACAGCTCATAGAGATCAGCTCGACAACCTTCTGCTGAAGACTGTAGAAGATCTTCAAACTCGTAGGACTTCCTGCAGAATCAACAAATACAAATAAAACTGCATTAAGAGAATGAGAAAGACCAAGAAGGAACCAATTAAGTCCACAGGAAATTGAAGAACTGAAGGTCCACTGGAACAACAAGATTTACATGATTGGATTTTGGCATAATCTTAGATTAAAAACAGACCCCCTCCACATAGAGAGGCCACAAGATTAAGATTGCATCACAATACCGAAAGTTAAAAAACTTTTTTCAAAGATGGGCTAGACTGATAAATACTACCATTAAAACAGCATCCCCATAAAGACTGAGGACAGTAATCCTTTAGGGGAGTCTTGGTTTCAAACGATTTATTAGTGTGACATAAAAATCAAATGGCAGGCTACTAAATTTGTGGGGTTCTTTCAGTCCACAAGTCGTTTCTCCAGCGAGCATATCTACGTATGGAATGGTTGTACCACAGACAGCAATATGAGATGAGGAATTACAGGTTTTTAAATCCTGACAAATTCACTGTATGGATCTATTAAGCTTCCAAAGTAATACATCAAAAACTATGGAAGGTGGATTGAAGAAAGACGCTACTGATGATTCATTGAAAATAAAAATAAAAATTAGCTTAAAATAGTCTTAAAATTAGCCCTCACATTAGGCTGAGATACTATAACCCTTACCAAAAAGTAGTATACTTCAAGTTTATTTTATTAAGTATACTTAAGTAAAGTTCAAGTATATTTTAAGTATACTTTATGTAGCAAGTATACAAATATCAGTGTACTAGTAGTATACTTGTAAGTGTACTATTTCAATACTCCTTGGGACTAAATTGGCCCACTTTCTAGTATATAAAAGTATACTTTTAAGTATACTTTAAGTATAACAGTAGTAAACTTTAAGTATGCAACTATACTAAAAGTGAACTTCTATGAATACTGATAGTTTTCTAATTAAATACTTGTAGTAGCATTTTTAGTACACTTTGAAGTATAGTCTTAGTAAACTACTAGTTTAGTAGTTGTATACTTTACATCATACTTTAAGTATATTACTATGTCCCTATTTAGGTATTAATTTGTATATACTTTGTTACATGAATATCTGAACATACAAAACATCAAAAGAACAGGGTATCTGCTTGTAAACAAAAACATTTTATTCTAGCTTCATGCTTTCTTTTTTTAAACACTTGAATGTGGGTAAGTTTTATAAATAATAATAAAAAAAAGAAATAAACAACATTTTGAACAAAAAGCTGAAAAAAGACTATGAATTGGATTCAGAACGATAATCAGAACGCAGACAGAGTCGATCAACACCCCAGAGCTTGACAGTCATTATTACCTCTTCATTGGTCAACATTACATCAACTTTACACAGTTTTGATGCTGTTTTATGTCTGATGATGGTGTTAGATTACATGTGGAAGCATCTGTTGTTTCGGTTTCACTTGTGTTTTTTGGAAATTCTGCACAGAAAATATGTTCTAGCGCCCCCTACAGTATAACAATGCAAACACGGATTCTAGGAACACAAGTATAGCTCAAATATATTCAGACTTTTTCTAAGTAGGCTATAAGTCAAGTATACTTAAATGTCATTTTAAGTATATTTCTGAGAAGTACATAAAGCCCATTTCTGAGAAGTACATAAAAAGAACACTATACGTATACTTTCCTATTTTTTAGTTTAAAAGAAGTATACTAATAGCACACTTGAATAAACTTCTTTTTCGTAAGGGAAGGCGTAGACAAGCTACATGAAAATTGGCAAAGGCATTGCCTGATCTCTACGAACATGACTGATTTAGCTTGACTTGAGCTAAAGAAGCTAAATTTATGATACCATTTTGGTCGAACTGTATTGGTGACTTGGCCACACTTTTGGAGTATTCAGTCCTTCCATTTCAAATAGATAGGAGTTGTACCAGTTGTGCAAAACTGAAAGTAGGTGCCCAGAGACAACACAAAGATGGCCACCAAGTAGACTGGCTTGCTTACTAAAAGGACTTTGTTATTGGTTAGATACCCAAGTGAGGTACAAATGCACCAGATACAATCCAGTCCTTCAGCTCATTCTTAAAGTGACACTGGCATCAAATATCAGTCTTCTTACCTGTTATTAGTGCCTCGAGCTCGTCCGGAAGGTCTTCTACAGACCCCTTGTGGTGGAGGACAGGATGGAAGGGGTGGGGGAGGTATGGAAGGTAAAGGGGGAAGATTTCGTTTACCCTTGACGAAACCGTGATTGGCCGCAGGGTTGTTTGTCTGCGTGTGGTGTTGAAATGTTCTTTGGGGTTTTGGCAAAGGGTTAATGGAAGGAGTTCCAGGTTCACTGTAGACGTTCTCGGAGTCCTGACTTCGAATTCGGCTGCCGGATCTCACAACATCCAGAGTCCCAAAGATTGGCTCTGCTGCCCTCTTCTCTGCTTCTTCCTGCTCCTCTTTGGAAGCTGGGCAGAAGTAATTGCCAGGCATAGACAAGGATGATTTGGAAGGAGTCTCCTTCATCGCTTGCTCAAGTTTTTTAATGTGCGTCAAGACCAACTTTTTGTCCTGACCAGTTTCTGTTGTTCTCCCCAATGGGGCTTTGTCCAAAATCCATTCCTTTTCCTTCACAAGTCCCTCAGAAATGTGCAAAGGTTCTCCAAACTTACTCCCGTTCTCTTTGCCACAGTTCTGTCTCTCCCAGTTGGAAAGTCGCTTACTGTCTTTCCTTTGCACTTCCGGCTGTAACTTCTTCTTTCCACTTTCAGTCTCCTTCAGTCCCGTTGTTTGGGTGTTTGACCCAGTGGTCTCTGTTTTACCTTCCCATTGGGATATCTTGTCCCGAATGCTGGCAGTGCTTTTAAGTCCTAAGGGAGTCTTGGGAGACTTGCTGCAACCTCCCAGACCATTTTCAACAGGCCGAGGATTGGAGGGACTCTTGTGGGCGAGCATGATGGTGTCTCCTGGGCTTCGGTTGAGGTTGCTCAGAGACGAGAGACTGTCCCTGACCCCACACAGGTCTGGCCGCTGAAGCACCACAGATTGGGCCTGGTCAAGCTTCAATCCGCAGCAGTGGAGCCTGAAGAGACCACAGGAAAGATGCTAAAGACATCAAGAGTGTCTGACAGTCATTAAGTGATTAGATAGCAATTATAGAGTCTGTGCATTTAAAGTTCACATTTCAAAGCATCGTTCATTCAAAATGACATTTTCAGAATTACCAATTACCAACTAATCTCACACAACCACCAAATTACAGTCAGTATTCAGCATGAACCAAAAGTGTTCAAAGTTTCCACATTGGTATTAATTGCGTTGTCTAGACTTTTAATGGTACAATGAATTAAAATTACTTTTTAAATGTAAAATTCAAATGAGATGCAGATGGACTTGCAGGCAGTTTGTTTTTTTCCTCTGTGGACAGAAAACCCAAGCCTTTCACTGCACAAGTGAATCACCATCAGCACATCGAATTGAAGATTATGATTTTGCCTCAAGTCCACCTGAAAACAAAACTCCTCTGTGAATGTTTGACCAAGCGAGTTTCCACCAATAGGGCAAAGTTCAAGTGACAGTCGTGCATTTTTCTTTCATTAACTGGCTCATGAACACATCTTTGGATTCCATCCAATGACACTGCGCCAACAAACAAACAGAGGAAATGTGAATCTACAAACTTTGTGTGTATGCTAAGCTTCACAGAGTTTCAGAGGAGAATATCTTCCCCAGTATGCCTCCAAACAGTGATTCCACTTTTCAAATACAAACTATTGGCTCTCAGAAAATTCAAATAAGCTTTCAACAACTTTCTTTTGGCATGTTATTTTTTTTTCTTTCTTTCTGGCTAATGTATCTCATTTCATGAAGCTCAAGGCTGCCAAGAGAAAAAAGTAGGTCAAGCTCCAAAAATCCGAAGAAAAGAAGCGAGAGAAATAGGGAACGAGGGAGAGACAGGGGGTGAGAGGAGTTAGGAAAGAGGAAAATAACGAATGTGTAGGACAAAATATGTGACTGATCTTTCTCGTTGCCTTTAGGAATAGGCCTGCTCAAACTCTTGGATAGTACATCATCAGCAAGGATAAAAGCCAAAGTCTCCTCATCAAGATGAGCTAACAGGGTTAAGCACATTGTAAGCCGAGGAAATAGCATTTGATGATAGCAGAGCTCTCTCTGCTTTGACCATGTTTGCTCAGGATCTGGCTGAAGATACTCACTTTACCGACAAGACTTCATTAAAATGAGCTCACTCATTTCGCCCATTTTTCTGCAGGTTTTAAAGCTTGTACTAACACACTGTGGCATTCCAAACCACCAAGTGTTGGCAGTGCCAGGAGTTTAATTAGCTTTCAGTAAAAATAACTTTCACAGTTAGGCTTGTCCCAAAATCATCCTTAATATCCCACCTGCGGATGTTTATGAAGTCTATCAGTGTTAACGTTACTGGACAGGTTTAGTTTTAATACCATAGTGAATGAGGGATGTGGCACAGTCTGTTTGCCGGGAAACTTCTTAAGCATGGACTAAAAGTTCTTATGAACTTACAAAAACATCTAGGCTATTAATTTAGCAGACGTTTTCATCCAAAGCAACTTATAAATAGAAACACTTCAACATAAGCAAGTCATCCTATGATGAGTACTGAAACTGAAACACGTACGTGTGCGTCTGTTCTTTTTGTTCTGCCAAACGGAAGTATGACAATGTCCACGGGACACAAGCGGGGGTGCAACATAAACGAACCCCATCTGTTTCCATGTTCGGCGAGCACCATTCCACATGTGCAAGAGCTCAACGATTAACCCACATTCCCAGCATTCTGCCACCACTGGAGCCAGCCGTAAAAACCTTCCTCTCTAGCTCAGATGACGTAAAGGTTACCAAATTGTGCTATTTCGAGACTTCCACGTTTCCTTGCGTCGGCGATTAGGCCTCTGGTGTGTCGTTGGGCTCCAGTGGTACTCAGTGTGTAGATCTAGCTGTGGGCGAGTATTCTTTGGCATCATCACCTGTTTTTCTGAGTGTCGGCCAAGAGCAATAATGAGAGCGTTGTTGTGCTGTGGAGTTCACACTTTAATTTTTACACTCTAAATTTCCCACATAGGATAAAATAACTGAATAAAACTGTAAATTAAAATTAATAATTAAAATAAATTAGAAAAAAGCAAAAACTAAAATTATATATATATATATATATATATGCACAGGCACAAGCCAGAGTGACTCTGCACTTCATCACTAGACGTCAAAACAAAATAATTAAAATTATTATTTAAGTAAAATTATTATTATTATTATATTACATGGTACTCTGATAGACAAAGTATTACCATGGCACATGTCTAAATTTCCCACATAGGATAAAATAAATGAATAAAATACAAATAAAATTAATATTATGTAAAATTATTATTATTGTTATTATTATTATTATTATTATCATTATTATTAAAACAAAATCATTTAAATTAAATTATTTAAATTAACTTTTATTATGTAAATGTATCATTATTATTATTATTATTATTATTATTATTATTATTATTATTATTATTATATGGTACATGGATAGCCTCCCTTAGGGCATTAGCTTATATCTATAAAAACAAAGTATTACCATGGTACAGGTCTAAATTTCCCAAACAAGAAAAAAAAATCTATTCATCAGTCCACCTATCTTTCTTTTGCTTCTATCTTTTTTTAGTTTGCTCTCTTTTTCTCCTTCTTTCTATCTTCTCTCTCTTGCTCTCGGCCGCAGTCCTAAATGATTTTCAGCTGTCTGTGTGTGTATGTGAGTGTGTGTGTGTGTGTGTGTGTGTGTGAGAGAGAGAGAGAGAGTGTGAGTGTGTGTGAGAGTGTGTGTGAGTGTGTGTGTGTGTGTGTGTGAGAGAGAGAGAGAGAGTGTGAGTGTGTGTGAGAGTGTGTGTGAGTGTGTGTGTGTGTGTGTGTGAGAGAGAGAGAGAGAGTGTGAGTGTGTGTGAGAGTGTGTGTGAGTGTGTGTGTGTGTGTGTGTGAGAGAGAGAGAGAGAGTGTGAGTGTGTGTGAGAGTGTGTGTGAGTGTGTGTGTGTGTGTGTGTGAGAGAGAGAGAGAGAGTGTGAGTGTGTGTGAGAGTGTGTGTGTGTACCTGGTATTTATCACGTTATGGGGACCAAATGTAGTACTACCCCACAAGGATAGTAATACTAGTAAATTTTGACCTTGTGGGGACATTTTTGAGGTCCCCATGAGGAAACAAGCTTATAAATCGTTTTAAATCGTTTTTTGAGAAAGTAAAAATGCAGAAAGTTTCCTGTGAGGGGTAGGTTTAGGGGTAGGGTTGGTGTAGGGCAATAGCACATACAGTTTGTACAGTATAAAACCATTACGCCTATGGAGAGTCCCCATAAAACATGGAAAAACAACATGTGTGTGTGTGTGTGTGTGTGTGTGTGTGTGTGTGTGTGTGTGTCTGTGTGTGTCGTGTCACATGTTTGCGGAGCAACATCAGCCCCCCCCCCCATCTTTCTTTTTCTGAAAATGCAAAGAGAGAGAGAAATGAAAATGAAGAGCTAAAGTTTGAGCATGGTGTAAAATGTAGAGCAATAATTTATAGCAGGTCGTAAGCAGGTGTTAAATAGCATTTAAACATTGTTTTACATCTGCATGAACAAGCTATATGATTTGAAGAGATTAGGAGTTTGTTCAGATCACTGACCTTAAGTATGAACAATAGAAACTTAGTACACGCCACTAAAAACCAACTCATCCTGACAGCCACAAACAGTAAATCTGACAGTTGCTGTTTATAACCTTAATTTTAGGGTCTTTTCAGTGTCTTTGTTCTCTTCACTATTGTTAAACGTGACCCCAGTGAGATAAAGCGTGACATGGAGAAAGTGAGCCATCTGTTCCTGGCCTTTTGACCCCTTACTTTTCCGTCCCCCTGACCTGATGCCCTTCAGCTGATTGGATGACAGGAAGTTCATTATTCTGAACAGAAACAGGATTAAATCAAACAGACACATGACACAAGATTCCTGGGGTCTCTTTTTCAGGAGAAGCATTTTAAATATCAGAGGTCACTTCTGAGGGACATGCAGTACTGACAAATATTTAAGACACTTAGATTCTTAGTATACAATGCTATTAGGAGATCATATGAGTGAAGGATGGTGAAGGTCATCAGAACCCATCAGTAATGTTATGCAAGCGACTAACAGCCCCAAACAGCAGATCTTTATCATTCCAGAGACACACAGAGCAGATACAGAGGAAGAGCGGACACAATCTGCGCTTAAGTTAAAGACTGCAGAAAAAGGTTCTTTCCGGCAGACCAGAAAAGCTTTTAGTGTGTGCGATAACTGCTGCAGAGTAAACATGTCAGTTACAGATGGTTTGTGTGCTTGTTTTGTTACACTTATGAACTATTAAACCAACCAAAATGTTTAGAAATGCACAAATAATGTCTTAATTAAAATCTCAAAATGCCAAAAAAAAAGTGTCTGTAAGGGCTGTGAATAATGTGTAAAATAAAATAAATAGTAATTGCAATTTTAAATTAAAAAAATATATATAAACATTATTTTAAATAGTATTTAACAATAATAATAATAATAAAAAAAAGTAATCATCATTATTTCTATTATACAAATGTAACCTGATTAAATTTAAAATGACTCTTTTAAATGAATCAATCCCCTTGCAAAACAATAATAATTATAATTCTGTATTCTACGCGTGTCACAAAGCAGGGCCAGACACAACAGGTAAGTGCAAAACAGAATGGTTTATTGACTTGATTAGCAGAAGAATGAACGGGTGAGGTAAAGGCAGGTGAGTGTCAACACAGTGACTGATTCCAGGGTTCTTATCTGAGCTCTGATGGGGAGTATCTTATGCCGGTTATCATGGGAGGAACAGAAGGTAAGTCTTCCTATGAGAATTCAGTCAAGAGAGTCCAGAACAGTTCATAGGCATGAACGGTAGACCGGACGGTGAGTGACTGAGATGTGTGTGTATTTGTAGTGTGGCTTGATTGGTGACAGCAGGTGCGGGTGATCAGAACTCAGGTGACTGTGATCGGGTGATTATCCTGGATGGTGACTGAAGTGACTGATGAATCCCTGACAGCGCGTGTATGTGAATGCAAAGGCTTTTTAACTTTTCTGTACATCATTGCATTCTGAAATGTGTCAGTATGGAGTCAAAATGATGATGCAATAAAATCCTGCAAAAGACTGCAAAGCTGGAAAAATTTGAAATGCACGTGGTTTTTTGAAAACACTAATAATTAACTTGAATTAAGAACAATAGAAGCTAACGGGAAGTTGGCACAAGTATAGGTGTTTGTGTGTGGAGCAGTGTGAGGAGTTTGTGTTGTGTTCTTTTGCTGAATCCAAGTGGATTTTAATAACTTGGAAGTTGGGAAGTTAATAATCCCAACTTCCAAGTTATTCAAATCCCCTTGGATTCAGCAAAAGAATGTAGATTTGTCACATTTATTGTGCATAACAGCATTATATTAGTGTAAAATGTGAGTGTGTGTGAGGTGACCTAGTGCAAATAGAAGACCATTGTGTGTTTAGCTATAAATCTTATCTTTTTTTTTCTCTGTCATTCTCTCTCGCTCTGATTAAGCCTAGTGAGCCAAACCCTGCAGCGGAGCCGAATTGTAGGAGGGTTTCATATGTGACATGCAGGACGTATTCATGAACACACACATGCAAACAAAGGGTCAGATTCACAAAGGGCAGGTCAAATCCGTAGTTTTCCTACGTGACATCAGCGGGAGAGTACCAGAATCTTGCATGGTAACTTACAAACACAGGTCTTAGTGCTCAATGAAAGGGATTGTGTTCAAAAATACACTTGAACTGTCATCATTCACTCACTCTCATGTTGTTCCATCCAAACCTTCATGACTTGCTTTCTTCAGAAGAAGACAAAATGAGATGTAAGGCTGAATGTTTGAGAAGCAGTTTTTCATGAGTGGATGTTGAGCTACAACAGACAAAAAAAGCATTATAAACGCATTGCATATGACTCTTCTTATGCTTTTGCAAAGTTTTGAAAGCTTCAGTCTACCTTTAATGCATGCAAAAGAGTGACCAGTGCATAATTAAAATGTACTCTTTTGTGTTCCACAGAAGAATGAAAGTCATCTGGAACAACATGAGGATGAATAAATAATGACAGATTTTTATGGTTTTATGTTTTGCATGTAGTGCAGTGATGAAATCGCTCTTAATGGAATGTTTTTCAGTCTGTGATGTGTCACGTATCTGCGCCGAACGCTGGTGTTCAGCACTCCAGTGACCGAGATGTTGAGGAGAGCCAGCTTTAACTCTGTGTTTCTCCTCCTCCTCACAGCTGGTTCTCATAAAGCGTTCACTCGGCTGCGGCCCTGAGGGCCCTCAAACCGATGACATCATGCTCTCTGCACTTCTCAGAAACAGCGAGATAGATGTGTGATTTCCACAGAGAGAGGACAGCTTGGCCGTCACTGATATTGAGAGTCCGAAGCCAAAGCGCAAACACGTTTACTCTTCGTTCTCTGTCTTTCCTGTTTGTAGGTTTAGATTCTGCTGACACAAACCGGAACAGACTCAGTAAATCTGCCAAATAACTCAGATACTTGCTAATTAAGGAAGCAAGACAGAGACAAAAACAACTTTCAGGAACTTAGTGAAACAGCATGAGCGTGAATCTGCAAACATCTGTTTGTTTGCACTGGTTTTGGGGTAAAAACTTGCAGAGCTCTGTGAAAAGAATTTCAAAGACCCCAAGAAAATGTGATTTTTGTGCCTTAAACAAAACATAACAAAAACTAAACAGACAACCCACTGAATATGTCCCAACAAACTTCCTGTTTCAAAAGGAAGCCGTTTTCCAGGGTCTTTTTAAGGTAAAATGTGTTAAATGACGCAGAGAGCACTAAGTTCTTAATGGTAGGTAAAAGCATAGCAAATTAACCAAAATATTTAGAAATAGTTTCAATATATGAATATATTGGTTACACTTTACTTGAAGGGGTGTGCATAAGACTGACATGACACCTTTATAATCATGACATGACACATGTCATGAATATGAAGGTTTTTTATGCATGTTTAGGACAACTGTCATTAAGTGTCATTCGCTAAGTTATGTCATTTTTAATGCAAAGATGATATTGTTTGAGATGTCTTTGTTATGGGCTAATGTTAGGGATAAGAGTAGGGGTAGGGTTAGGTTAGGGTTAGGTCAAATAATGTCATATTTGCATAAAAAATGACATAACTGAGCGAATGACACTTAATGACAGTTGTCATAAACATGCATAAAACCTCCTTCATATTCATGACATGTGTCATGTCATGATTATAAAGGTGTCATGTCAGTCTTATGCACACCCCTTCAAGTAAAGTGTTACCATATTTATTTTATGCAGAAATCTGCAGAGATTCCATAGCATCCACAAAAAAACCCTAACAACCACATAGCAATGCCTTGGCAACCACCCATAACACCCTGGAAACCACTTCGAATAATGCTGCAAACCTTAAACATATAACAACACATTATACATAACCAACCACCCATAACACCCTAGCAATGCCATGGAAACAACCCATTACACCCTAACAACACCCTGGGAACCACTCAGCAACAAAACAACAACCATCCCAAACACCCTAGTAATTACACAGCAATGTGCTGAAAACGTTAGCAGCCACATAGCAACAACCTAGCGATCAACCATAACTCCACAACAACAGCCTGGCAACCACTCATTACACACTTGAAATCACCTAGTAACAGCATAGCAACCATCCAAATCACACTAGCAACTGCAACCACTATTGACACCCCAGCATTAAACCCTAACAACAGCCTGGCAACCACCTAGCAACTGCATAGAAACCACCCAATACAAACTAGTAACCACACAGCATTGTACTGAAAACATTAACAACCACATAGCACCCCCCCCCCCCCCCCCCCCCCCCCCCCAACAGCATAGCAACCATCCAAATCACACTAGCAACTGCAACCACTATTGACACCCCAGCATTAAACCCTAACAACAGCCTGGCAACCACCTAGCAACTGCATAGAAACCACCCAATACAAACTAGTAACCACACAGCATTGTACTGAAAACATTAACAACCACATAGCACCCCCCCCCCCCCCCCCCCCCCCCCCCCCCCCCC
>NW_015506914.1:68671-87863 GCF_001515645.1 Sinocyclocheilus grahami
CATGTCAGTCTTATGCACACCCCTTCAAGTAAAGTGTTACCATATTTATTTTATGCAGAAATCTGCAGAGATTCCATAGCATCCACAAAAAAACCCTAACAACCACATAGCAATGCCTTGGCAACCACCCATAACACCCTGGAAACCACTTCGAATAATGCTGCAAACCTTAAACATATAACAACACATTATACATAACCAACCACCCATAACACCCTAGCAACGCCATGGAAACAACCCATTACACCCTAACAACACCCTGGGAACCACTCAGCAACAAAACAACAACCATCCCAAACACCCTAGTAATTACACAGCAATGTGCTGAAAACGTTAGCAGCCACATAGCAACAACCTAGCGATCAACCATAACTCCACAACAACAGCCTGGCAACCACTCATTACACACTTGAAATCACCTAGTAACAGCATAGCAACCATCCAAATCACACTAGCAACTGCAACCACTATTGACACCCCAGCATTAAACCCTAACAACAGCCTGGCAACCACCTAGCAACTGCATAGAAACCACCCAATACAAACTAGTAACCACACAGCATTGTACTGAAAACATTACCCGAACCGCCCCCCCCCCCCCCCCCAGGTAAATCACCACCCTTTCCCCAGTTTTTAATCACATGTTCCTTTTAAAAAAAATGACAAATGTATTTCTATGTTGTTCTTTTCCAGATCACACACACATCCACTCATGTACACATATGTGTCTACAAACACACACACACATCCACACACACAGACAGAGTCTGGGGCACTACATACTACATTCACTGCTCTGCATTGTAATTCTCTGTGGGAGAGGAAAAGCTTCAGACAGGAACAATTCTAGGCACAGAATGAGACAGGAAGTGCAGAGGACACAGCAAACAATTCATTCATGTATGTTTGTGCCCCCTCCCTGTTGAAAAAAACAAAACAGCAAATGCTGATCAGGTATGTTTTGAAGCATGCTGGTTTGAGCTGGTCCTTAGTTGGTCATAAGCTGGTTTAAGATGGTCATGTGCTGGTCCTAAGCTGGTCCTAAGCAACTAGCTCCAGCTCATGACCAACTAAGGACCAGTTTAAACCAAATCAAACCAGCTGCCATGCTTCAAAACATACCTAACCAGCATATGCTGGTTTTTTCAACAGGGCTATCAGTGGCTTCCAAATATAATCTCACTGTGAATTGTTGTGCATTTGAATCACAGCTATGTTCCCTGTTGTTCTGGTGTCGGAATTGTTAAACATTACAATAACATTCAAATGAATTATTGTTAATGATATTCTTCCGGGACGTGGAGGATGATGATGGCTGTTTACATATGCTTGGGTCAAATGAGCACAGTTAAACCGTGGAAGCTGTAATTATGGTTTTAAGACAGAACCACATGATCAACCACGCGACACTTTAGGCCCCGGAGACATGTAAATGTTATTTTCTTGTTATGCAAGAGTTAGTTAAGGGGCGACATCTCTGACAGATAACACAGGAACAGAGACCCCAGTAATCTCACATGTGTATTCTCTGGGGTTTTAAAAGAGATCTCAACGATGTCTTATGATGTGCTCAGATTTGCCAAGATATTATAGTCTGCAATCAAATGTTGATATAATTGTAGTCGGTTTGATCATATTCCCCCAGGAAAGAAATATCACCAATGAGATCTCTTTAATGTCTCAACTGTTCCTCCTAGTCAGCAAAGTGACTTTCACTTTTCTGTTTTTCTTAAAAAAGACCCCAGTTATCTCACATGTGTCTCCTCTAAAGACTCAAGAGAGATCGCAATGTCTCAAACTGTGATCAGGATTGCCAAGAAGCCTGCAATGAAATGTCAGAGATCTCCATATGACTTAAGACCGAAAGATTTGAGTTATGCGTCAGTGTTTCAGTGTTTGTTACAGATTTTAGTAGCTTGGCAAAGCTGAGAAGAGTTTGAGACTCTAAAAACCAGAGGAGTCTCCACTGTTGCTCCATTTCATCGTATACCTATCTAGAAGAAGAAAAATTATATATTAAAGATGTCGCAATAAATATCCTTTAAGGCACAAATCATGGAGGAGCCCATCTGATTTTGATCTGAAGAGGAAAACCAATGTATGCGTTTCTATGTAAAACTTTCAGACCTTCATTTAGACTCCATCACTCTGGCGGTTTGGTTTACATTCACTCTGGAAATGTTGATTTTGAGAGTGAGCTGAGGGCAAAAAAAAGAAGGGAAAGAGAGAGGAGAGGAGGAGAGAGAAACAAAATGCTCTGTTGCTTGGTGGATCGTTGACTCCGGAAGAGGACTTTCCCAAGCTCTCGCCACGCAGTGCTCCGATGGGAATAGAGCAGGGAATTGTAGGAATCTGTCTGCGCTGAGGCGCGTAGGGCCAGTGGGAATGGTCAGGCAGAACCACATAAGCGTGAGGGAAAACAGGAAGTGTAACTGGAGATCTGGCTTCGAGTCAACCAAGAGCAGATAAAAAGTTGCGTAATGTGAGCATGGGGGCCACCATGAGCTGCACTGATCGAGGACTACCACCTAGATCAAAGATTAGTATTGTAATTCCTTTTGGAGACTGAGACAACAGCATTCAGATCAGCCAGAAATGGAACACTTCTACTGTATTTTACTGAAATGGATATCCATTTCAAGCGGACTCTTGGTAAAGATTCTAAATCTTCCAAAAACCACGGCCACCAAAAGTCATCTCTATCTTCATTCTGCATTCTCAAGATACTTCACAGCTCTGGGAGAGAAAGACATTCTGTTAAAATGCATTGTCTCATCATGATCGGACCAAACATGATGACCTCTCAATGACCTCATCATTCCTATGAAATTTTCCAAGTTTAAAGATACAAGTTTTTCAACAGACAGGGACAAAAACAGAAGCTCAGCCACATGACTCCCAGAAAAGAACAGTCTTCGGAAATTCTGTGGTTTTCCCTTGTAATACAAGAACTCCAGAAGATCTAGAAACTGGGAAACTGCATGTTCCTCTGCAAACATAAGCTTTAATGCATCACCGGGTGTTAGAGCGCAAATATTTCCATGATTTTCAGGGTAGGATTGTTCCCTTGCGTGGAAGGACAGGCATTAGTATTCAAAAAGGGTTTGTGCACATTTCTCAGAATGCTCTTTGAGAGCCAAGTTGGTTAGTATGAGATCAGTTATCCAAACCACTCCTGCCAATTTTTTCCGCAACTTTGCCTCCAGTTTCAATTTGCTAATGTTCCGCTGCAACATTCCCAACACAAACATCTTACCTTCTACAAAGTCCTGAAATAAGTTGTGTCTAAAAGTTAAAACTCATTGTGAAACTCTTGATATTCGCATTTGCTTCAAAAAAACTTAAGGCCAGAGTTAGGGTTGCTGCAGGTCTCCACATAAAAACAATATAAGAATTTGCATGTGAATCTCCCAAGACTTTCTGCACAACAAAGGTACCGTCTAGACATGACCCTGTCATTCTAAGGACTCAAACAAGATGTTTCCCCTCAACAACAAAAAAAGCAGATTTGCAGAAAGGGTATTCTTCTGAAGTGAGAACCTGATACAGGATTAGTTATCAAGGCTGTGCATGTACATACCAGACAGTGTGTTTGAGCGTGACTGTAACAACTAAAGCATTGTGCGAAATCTCAGCCAGGTGTGTCTCCACCTGCACAGACAGACAAATTGCATAACTCTCATTACCTGAAACATCTCTGACAGGTAAAAAGAGCTTTGATGCTCAGGCAACAAGTGGAGGAAAAACATGAACTTGTCAGTCATGTTGAATATAAAACAAATAACTTAATGATACCCTTCCATTTAAGCAAAAATGGCAGGTTTGGTGTGCTAAACAGGTTAGATTGAGTTCTAACGTACTCACATCCAAGCAATTACAAGCCATTAATTTATATGTCTTTCAACAGAAGAGGATCTCAACTGGTGTTCCATTAGAAACCACATTTTACATTAGACATCAAGTAGTCACCCAATACCAGATCCGTTAATTCTGGGTCTTATTTCCTTGCACTTTGAGTAGTTCGTTCATTGTTTTTAAGAATGGAGGCATGTTACGCAAACTGTCCAAGTTGGCATCTGTCAAACTTGAATAGATTCTACCAAATGATCAACAAGTTAGCACCAAAATACTGTCGAGTCCTCGCTTTTTAAAAGTGATAGCGAAGAGGGTGCAAAGTTGAAAGACTTGAGTGTTGCATGACAATGCTTGTCCAGAATGAAATGCAGTAACTAACTCCAAGAGTTCAATGAATTGGTGAACGTTGACGCAAGTCATATGAAAGGATCTTGGATGGTTTGCTGGTTCCGAAGAGCTGTAATTGGTTGCAGATTGGATGTGTGCAAAGCAGCGAAAGAGCGAGGGAGAGAAGGAAAGAAGGCAGTATTAAAGTGTTTTAGAAGGTAAAGAGGTATTTTAAACCACCCACGCTAGGGGAGGAAGAAGAAACTTCCCACGTTCCAGATGGGGAAGAATGGATTGTTTTACTCAGCCTCACCCACATTATCCTTTTTATTTCCTTCTTGTTCCTCCCTGTCATCTTCAAACTCTATGACACTTCCACATCTCATCCCTTGCCTTTGCACGAATCACATGTCCTAATCTGTAGATTGGCCATTAAGACATAAAGACAAAGTTCACTGAGGAATGCCAATTGATCATTCTAATGATTGATGGTTGAAATGAAGTGCATCTTATGAGTCAGTTTCCTCTTTTTATGATTGTCCTCTGAACAAAGTAAGTCCACCCCCATATTTTAAGTCTGTCACTATTTACTCACCCTCATGTCATTCCAAACCCATTTCTTTCTTCTGTCAAATACGAAAGGAGATATTATGCATTATGTTGTATAAAAATGTACCGTGACCATGGCCTATGAACCTCATAAAAGTCCATGCAAATTGTGCACTATATTTTCAAGTCTTCTGAAGTCATAACTTTCTGTGAGGAACAGACCGAAGTTTTCATTGCTAACTTACATTTAAATACTTTGCATGAAGCGTTGCACCAGATTTAAATGCCATTGGATGTTGCTTCTCACATGGCATTACAGCAAAGTAGGTTTAAACATAAGGAAGTACAAGTGAGATTTGAGACCTCTGATGTATAACAACTTAAACTTTGGACTGTTCCTCACACAAAGTTAGCATACAACTTCAGAGGGCTTGGAATATAGTGGACTATCTTTGTCATTTTGTAGCTTAGCAGACTGTGGTCACTGTAATATTCTTAAAAACTTGGAATAACATTAGGATGAGTAAACAATGACACAACTTCCATTTTTAGGTGAACTCTAACTTCAAACTGGTGGTGCATTTGGCTAAACACTTACTGGAAAAGCTCCTGAAACCCTTCATCTAGCTGTTACAACCTTGAAGTCTGCTCTGTATTTCTCTTCTTGAGTGCTACAAAAACCACTGAACCTTGACGTAGATGGCATCGGAGCGACAGCTTGCAGGCACGGCTCCTTAAAGAGTGGGGGCTGGAATCTCAAGAGTTATAAAAGAAGAAGGGTTACAGAGGAGAAAGACAGGAAGGAGGAGAAGGGGTGGAGGTCAGTAATCACAGCATCTGTGGTCCGTTCCCTTAAACTCCAACACAATGCCCCGGAGCTCATGGAGTCCTGAGCAGCCAGAATTCCCTCACACGCACCGCAGGGCGCATTCTACAGCTGTTGCTGTGGAGACAGTCAGCAGCGGTTCAGCGGAGCTCAGGTCATAATGGCAGTAAGGAAACATTCCCAAATGTTGCACTAATGTTATAAGCTAGTAGGGTGTTGCTGACAGAAAGACATCATGCTTAGAATGAGGCATCTGGCCTGTCGCAGGATGCACTTACGTGTGTATGAAGCTTCTGCAAATACAGTACAATAGAGACAGATGTCTGTTACCACATGACACACACAAAGACTGTCAGCCTAAAAATGCAAAGCTCACATACTCACCAACACAGACACACAAAGTCAAGCATCACTCATCCTAATGCTCATTCTTATAGTTAGAGATATGAACAAACAGCAAAACAAAATTTCAGTTTGTGCTCCTGACACTAATGATTCCTCAAATAATGTGTCTTGTTGAGGAGAGGTGTGCTGTTACTTTACTAAGTGATCAGACTAACTATTTTAACCTGGTGGATGATATAACAGGTGAAAAAAAAATCTTATATTGAAGGAGGAACTCAAGCAATATCCAGAGACTAGAAGAGAACAGAGACTTGAGGGTGGACGCGTTTAACTTAGGCCAATAAACAACCACTTAATTAATAACCATCCAGAACACCCTAGTAACCATCCAGAACTCCCTAACAACCACACAGAACACCCTAGCATCCATGCTAAAAACCACTTAAGGATGGACTCTTTTCACTTAGGTAAATAAAAACAACCACTCAGCAACCAGAACACACTAGCATCCATCTAGCAATGCCCTAGAAACCACCCAGAACACCCTAGCATCCACCTAGCAACCAACTAGAACACCCAGGCAAGCCCATAGCATCAGCCAAGCAATCACCCAGAACACCCTAGCAACTGTAAACAGCAATTGTTTAGCAAGTATATGCTAAAATCCACTTGAGGATGGATGCTTTTCACTTAGGCCATTAAACATCCACTTAGCTACCAGAACACCCTACAATCCACCTAGCAATGCCCTAGCAACCATTCAGAACGCCCTAGCAACCCCATAGCAACAGCCTCGCAACCATTCAGAGCACCTTAGTAACTGTATAAGAGCATGCTAAAAACCACTTGAAGATGGATGCTTTTCACTTAGGCCATTAAACAACCACTTAGCATCCAGAACACCCTAGCAACCACTCGGTTCACCTTAGCAACACCCTAGCAACATGCTAAAAAAACAACTCCAGAAGTGTTTTCTACAGGTAAGCATCACTAAAAACCAATAAACCACCAATAAACAAAGCAGACAAAGCAGAAAAATGTCCTCCTTGGCTCACTCAATTGCAGTTTTTCTTCCCTGAACTCATCCTTTGACCTCGTGAGTCGTGACTATTTATTAGAGTCATTTAGAGTAAGCCATTAGTCACAGACCAGAGTCAAACAACTCACCCTATCAAACAGGCCTGCATTCAAATGCTCCTACCCAGAATCCTTTGCTACACACACACTCGGCTCTGGCAATTACTCAGAACTGATAGCCAAAATAAAAAAAAAACTCATCATTCACAAAGGTTTCGACTTGAGGCTTCGTTCTTGAAATATGAGAAAAAAATTCTGTGTTAATAATTTGTGAAACCCCTTTTGAAATCTGACAATTTGCATACAAATAGTTTTATGAATTACACATAAATCAGTTGTAATTTAGTTTTTTTTATTTAGTTTTTTTAATGTGAATGAGGCCTACTTTGGGATTGTTTATTACATACTTTGACTCTTTTGATAAAGTTTAGCTATACAGCGAGTAGTACATTTAATTGTTTAAATCCAACCAAAATCAGCCCAAAAACCATATTAAATAAGATGATTCTGTTTGGGCCTCAATATGTCTTTGTATGTCTGCAGTCTGACAACTTAAGTGGAACTGAAGTTTGCTTCTGATGTGTCATATTGGAAAGACTATGGGGTTATGGGTATTTCTTATCCCTTGTTGCGAAAACAAAAACATTTTAGCTCAGTTACAAATAAAAGCATGAGGGTGAGTCACTACATGAGCCAACAGAAATGGGAATATCCAACTCACAATATGTTCTCTGCTAAGAAATACCAAATATAGACATAAAATGAAATAAAATTTATCAGGAGGTCCAACACTCTCAGTTCTTTTGGCGCTGACACAATTTATGAATTATGAAGTCATGCCTGGAGACGACACCAAAGCTTATTAAACCATCACATATATTTGGATTGTTCTTATACAGCTTGGCTGAAATGCTTTTGTTTATATCTCTTTCTACTTTCAGCTGTCCAGAGAAGTAGAGCTATTGTTCTCTTGGCTAAAATCACTTGCAGCACTTATTCAATTACTTTCTATATCTATCCGCTCTCTGGCTTCTTAGCCAGGAATGCAGCAATTAACACACATTTCTCACTACTAGTTTAACTTTCAGTCTTTGAACACCAAACTACAATCAGTACAAAACTACTGTGCACTACTTTAAACGTCATACATTGAAACAATGCAAACAATGCACATTGAACACACATACATGTTTACTTAGCTATTTAAATGACAATACAATAAACTTTTATATATATATTTTTTTTTTTAATAATTAAAATTACTACAGACTACTCCTAAAAGAAAAAAAAGCATTTTAGTTGTTTTAATTTTATTTAATTTTTATGATTTTTTTATTACATTTTACTATTGAAGGAGGTTTTGTCAAACATAACTTAGTTTTTTTCACACAATAACTACAGACTACCCATAAAATACTTTTTATATTTTAATTTTATAATAATTATTAAAAATATGTTTGTATTTTTATTGTATTTGTTTTACTTAAAAAACATTATTTACTCTATTTTTGAATAATTTTTCTTACCATTGAGGGAGGTTTTGACAAATGTAATTTTGGTTTTGTCAGATGCAATTTTGTCCCCAAAGTATAGCTAAGTAACCTATGCACACACACACACACACACTCTCTCTCTCTCACACTCTCACACTCACACACACACACACACACACACACACACACTCACACTCACACACACACACACACACACACACTCTCTCTCACACTCTCTCACACACACACACACACATACCTTGCTCTGTTGCTTGCGACCTGCAGTAGTGCAGTGGTCTCTCATTTTGTGAAATCTGACCCCAGGAAAGACGGCATCCACTCTCATGATCTGAGCAGCTATTCCCTTCTTCTCCTCTTTTTTCCTTCTTCAGCACACTCTTTGGCTGATTAAATCCTCTTTTTTCCCAGCCGGTCCCCGTGTATCCTGCAAGTGGCCTGTGAGCAGAAGAAAAGCAGCAGTCGCTCAGATAGACTCAAACTCCAGCTGCAGGCAACTTTATCTCTCTCCAGTGTTTCTGCCTTCCTCCGCTCTCATTCTCTTTTCCCACCCCTCCCTCCTGAAGCCAGGACCCCCCTCCCTCTCCTCTTTCCCATCGGAGCCTTTCTCCTCCTCCAAACCCCCCACTGCTGAACTAATCTGCAGCTGGACGAGCGATTGGATGCCTGGTTTCCGTGGAGACAGAGTGTCCTGCTTTAAAAGTTGACTGGAGTCAAACGGAGCACAGAAAAACTCCATCCATCCGCATGAACGGTGCAAGTGTTTGGATACTTCAGACACTCTTAAAAAACGACCCGTAAAGAAAAATCACAAATAAGATCTCTTTGATTTCTCAATTGTTTCTCCTATATGGAAGTGAGATCAAATGGAAATTTTTGCTGAAGTCTGATGATTTATTGCATTATAAATATGACAACTTATTAATCAACAAGTCAACAAATCAGTCATGCAATGAGGGTTCATTTCCACTTGTAAAAATATTTCACAAGATTTCTGTTTTTACCGTTTACTTGATGAGCATTAGATAACAAATCTTACCGACCCTCAGAAATACTGTATGATCAAACTGATCCACTTCATTAAGTTAGTTTTGCAAGAGCTTATTAAAATCAGATCGTTCTGCTTTACATTGGCATGCATAACCACGTTTCGACGTCACATGTGTACAATAGGGTTCAAGTTGAGCCCCCCGGAGCGCTGTGTTTGTCCTGGCCGCAGTGGGGGGGTTTTATGTGGGACTGAGGCTATACAGGGAGTGTCTAAGGATCTCATGTGAAAGACAGTCTTGGCTCGACTTCAAGAGAGGAGGAGGAGGACATGGACACGAGGGATCGAGTTACGCACAGATTTAACTGGAGAGATGGCGGACTTAATGTGATCAGTGTCTTTTGTTGCTGTTGCTGTGCTCGATTAACTCTGGCTGCAAAGCTGCATTTACAAAGCACAGTTGTAAAAGTCATTTTAAAAACCCAAACTTGGTTCAATAAGTCATTAAGCAATAAACGAAGGATTTCAAAGTTTTGCAACAAATGAATGAGAAATGAAAAACATTGTATAATCAAATAACATTTCTAAGTAAATAAACAGCACCCACAGCAATGTACAACAGAGAATGAAAGACACTGGACTCCTTTACGTGTTTCTTTCAGTGTTGCCAACTAATTTTCAAGGGAAGTTGCTAAAGGAAGTTCGATTTGTTGCTAAAAGTTGCTAAATGACATTGTGATGTCATTGCGTGGTGACGTCATTACGTAACCACGACGCAAAATTGTGTCACTACATTAAAAAAAATATGTTAATTTAGATTTCTTCGTAAAATAATATAAATGCATAATACAATGTTAAAATATAAATAACTTTTTTTATATACAACATTGAATTATTGAACACTTACACATTTTTGAACGATTACAAGTTTTTTTATTAGCTAGTAAACTAGTAAAACTACACATTCTGAACAATTATAGTTTTAAGCAGTGTATTAGTAGTCAGTATGCTACACTCTAAGAAAATAATTCACAGGTTTTTACCTGCATTTTAAATTACGCAGTGTATTTTGTGTTTCGGGTTACAGCGGATGATGGATAACGGATAATGTCCTGGAAAATTACTAGTACCTTTTCCATTTTTCTAGATATTTTTCTTACAGCGTACTAACTGATCAACAATCACAGGTACAAGCTACTAACAAAGTGTCTCATAAATGAACAGTTATTAAATTATTATTATTATTATCAAATTGAACAATTGCAAATAGCAGTAACTTAATTCCCGTGATGTGTGTACTGCTAGGCATCTTTGGTTTCCTCTTTTTGTGAAACTTAGATGGAAAATGTGTGTCTTTTTATTGTTTGAGTCGCTTATCAAAAGTAGCTAAAAGTAGCCAAATAGAATTTGAAAATAGCTACATTTGTTGCTAGGTGTTTTTGGAAGAAAAAGTTGCTAGGGTAGTCTGAAAAGTTGCTAAATTTGGCAACACTGGTTTCTTTGACGTATGAGAGAGGAAGAGGAGGAACAGGCGTCCACATAATGAAGAACATCACAGCGACACCCAGCCTACAGGACAAAAAAAACAGAGGAAAAAATAGATCGAGGGTTTGTATGTGAAAATGTTATTTGGCCAGAAAATTACATTTAAATTAAAAATTTATATGTAAATAAAATAAAACATTTAAGATGTTTTCTTTGGATTATTTGACTAAATAACTCATGTTTCCTGCTAGCTAGATTTCACGTACACATAAAATCTGGCTCTAAACCTCTCTTTTCTTTATTCAGAGTTGATCTAGACAAGTATGGAAACTATCCAAAGCAGTGAAAACTGCATCTCTATATTCATGTGTCTCCTTAAGGTGAAAAAAAAACATGGTTACTAAGTTAAACCATGGTAACCACAAATTAACTAACCATAGTTTAACCCATAGTATCTGTAGTAAAACTGTAGTTATACAAAAATAAATAAATAAATAAAAAATCCCAAAAAAGAGTCACGAACCTACTCCGAAGTCCCGATCTGAATCAAATGATTTGCGATGCCCGATCCGATCGGAGCGCTTCGAAACAGTGAATCATTTGGTTACCCAATGGTTAACTGATTCGTGTTTCCAAAAGCTCCGTTTCACCCATCACTCGTTCTAACACGCCCCCACATATCTACCTCACTATGTGGAGTATAAATAAAATTAAATAGCCTAAAGTTGCAAATAAATAGTTTACTTATTTCATAATAAATAAGTGGCATAACATTGGATTTAATTTTTGTGTGATATGTTGCCACCTTCTGAAATAATAAGCAAATTGCAGATCAAAGTCAGTGCAATGTGATGCTAAATTAATAATTTAAGGTATTTACCTTTAAAAACATTTGGTCAGAATAATATACACGGCATAATTATATAACATAGTTACATTATAACTAACAATAAGAATGAGTAAGTTATTAATAATTAGATATTAAATACACGTTGATTGTCAGTTCTGTTCTCGACCTTTTGTTATAAAATGTAAAAATAGACTGAAATAATAGACTTAAAAATAAACTTTTTTTATAACTAAACGTTATTTCTTTGTATAACTAACTAATTAACTAACTAACTAAATAAATACATAAATAAATAATAAATAAAGTTAAATAGAAATTCCCCATTGTTGACTTCGCACCGTGGAAGTTTGTTCCCATAGTAACTGACGTGTCATCCAGGAAGCGGAAGCGGAAGCGCGACAGAAGTTTGTTTATACTGTTGGATGAAAACATCACAACTTCAGCCGCTTGCTGGGTTTTTATGAAACAATAGTAACATTACTCGACTGTATTCTAGTTTAAAGTGAAAGCGCTCGTCGTGCTGAACTAAAGCAGGCGCTAATGGGGGCAACATCGAGCAAATTAGCCAAAGCTCTTCTGTCGGAGTATCAGGTGAGACAGACACGTGTGATATTCTTTAAATATATGTTCATTTATTCTTTATTCTATATGGCAAGGAGTTGCTTTTATGTCTAATCTTTCATTTGTTGCTTCTACAGGAGCTCACCTTTCTCACAAAGCAAGAAATCCTGCTGTAAGTACAGTCATGCTGTGTTTAAACTGTACAGGTGTGAACACTAGTTTCTCATTAGTTGGAGGAGCAGCGAAGAAACGCGACAGGCTCGTGCAGCTGGTTTATTAGTTATATGCTGCTATAGGATCTGTACATCTTTTGAATTCGCTCTTATACAGTTTTTCATTATAGTTTTTATTTGAAGAAGTGCTTTGTCATTTGATTCGTTTTTTAATATTTCTAGTTACCTTTTATTTTTATTTTAGTATTTGTAGAACTTAAACTTATTTTATTTCCAATTACACATTTACATTTCTATTTAGCTTAAATTTATTTTTATTTCAATTTTTGTATTTGTAGTACTTTAACCTAAACTTATTTTATTTCCAATTCAACATTTTAAATATTTCTATTTATCTTTCATTTATTTTTATTTCAGTATTTTATTTTAGTATTTGTAGAACTTAAACTTATTTTATTTGCAATTCAACATTTACATTTCTATTTAGCTTTAATTTATTTTTATTTGTTTTAGTTTTACATTACATTTTAGTTTTCGTATTTGTAGTACTTTAACTTCTTTTATTTGCAGTTCAACATTTTAAATATTTCTATTTATCTTTCATTTATTTTTATTTCAGTATTTTATTTTAATATTTGTAGAACTTAAACTTATTTTATTTGCAATTCAACATTTTAAATATTTCTATTTAGCTTTCATTTATTTATTTCAATTTTAGTATTTGTAGTACTTTAACCTAAACTTATTTTATTTCCAATTCAATATTTTAAATATTTCTATTTAGCTTTCATTTATTTTTATTTCAGTATTTGTAGAACTTACTTATTTTATTTCCAATTCAACATTTTAAATATTTCTATTTATCTTTCATTTATTTTTATTTCAATTTTAGTATTTGTAGAACTTAAACTTATTTTATTTGCAATTCAACATTTTAAATATTTCTATTTATCTTTCATTTATTTTTATTTCAGTATTTTATTTTAATATTTGTAGAACTTACTTATTTTATTTGCAATTCAACATTTTAAATATTTCTATTTAGCTTTATTTTTATTTCAGTTTTAGTAATCGCAGTACTTCAACTTAACTTATTTTATTTACCAATACAACATTTCTCATTTTCGTTTAAGTTTTTCATCTAACGTTAATAACTTACAACAACCAACAATTAATTTTAATATACATTCTTTAATATTATTTTTATTACTGCCTTTTCACATGTACATCTTCTCTACCATGGCACATTTTGCCTTGGCATTCCCTGTGAAGTGGATTTGTTGTTGTGACAGTAGCTAAACTACACAAATGTACAGTAGTTTAGTTACTGAAAGTGTATTCTAACTAACACTTAAAATGTTTGAATGCCATTGCATTATAGACTTTTGGGGCTCATCATCAATGTGTTTGTTTAGGGCACACAAAATATTCTCTGAACTCCAGGGCAGAGAAAATGGACCGTACAGCTCCAGGGTGTCCATGGAGAAGATCCTCACACTTCCTGAACTGAAGGTAACACATTAAGTCTGTACTGCAGTCACAGTGCAATATAACATCTTATAATCCTTCCAGATTTACCCATTCGGCTGTATATATTCTGTGTTTTTGCTGGCTGTCACAGTCTAACCCCTTCCAGAAAAGGCTATGTCACGTCTTCTCGACCTCTGACATGAAGGATGGCAGCTTGAGCTTTGAGGATTTTCTGGACCTCTTGAGTGCCTTCAGTGATTCGGCGACTCTGGAAATCAAGGCCCACTACGCTTTCCGAATCTTTGGTAAGAGAGGGATTGCTCTCAATATTGACATTTAACACGATAGCAGTAGCAAACACCACTCAGTATAAACAGTTCTTATGCTGCAGACTTTGATGATGACGGGACCCTTGATGCTAGAGACCTGGAGAAGCTGGTGAACTGTCTGACCGGTGAGACGGACGACACCCGTCTGACTGCAGAGGAGATGAGACAGCTCATAAGCAATGTGAGTGTGGTGGATGTACATCACATTAATGACAGACATCTGCCAGATGAACTTCACTAATGTAAACAAACGGCACTGTACAGATCCTTGAGGAGTCGGACATTGATAAGGACGGGACAGTCAATCTCTCTGAATTTCAGCATGTCATCTCCAGATCTCCAGATTTTGTCAGGTGACAGAATTTTGCTTTTTATTTAAAAAGGGAAAAACTGGACAGTTGACATATTTTGCTGCCTTCAGTCTAATTGAGCTGTAATTGAAAAAAAAAATATATATGTAATGTGTGTGTGTGTGTGTATATATATATATATATATATATATATATATATATACACACACACACACACTACATATATATATATATTTTCAATTACAGAACTTAATTTGAACAACTTTAAAGATGATTTTCTCAATATTTAGATTTTTTTTGCACCATCAGATTCCAGATTTTCAAATAGTTGTATCTCAGCCAAATATTGTCGGATCCTAACAAACCATACATCAATGGAAAGCTTATTTATTCAGATTATGTATAAATCTCAATTTAAAGAAAGAAAAATTGGCCCTTATGACTGGTTTTGTGCTCCAGGGTCACACACACACATATATATCTATATATATATACATACACACACACAAAAAGTTTTCATTTTGGCTTGTTGTTTGTAATTTCGTTTTGTGCTTTTGGCATTTTTCTTAGATGTTCACATTCTAATAATATTTGTTCATTTTTAAAATCTATATAGCTTTATTTATTAATTTAATTAAAAAAGTTATTTAGTTTCTAATTTCACAGTTATTTTAATGTGTCTATATATATAGATATATATAGATAAAACAGTATTAATTTTGTGAATTATCTTTTATTTTTTCAGTTTTCATTCTAGTTTAAGTTTTAGTAATTTTGTTGTGCCTGTCATTTTTATTATTTCTTAAATTTTAATAATTTCTTTATTATTTTATATTTCTATATAGGTTTATTAATTAATTTCATTATCAAATTATTTTATTTCAGTTTTAATAATTGTATTTATTGTATTATAAATATTTTCTACTTTAAGGTAGTTGCCAAGGCAACATTTCTAATTTTTTCATCTAATACTTATATATTTTATTCTGCGTACACGACCAAATTACATTTTTCATCATTCTTTATTACAGCACAAGAATTATAAAATGCATAAAGCATCAATTACACACCTAATTCACATCTTTTGCACTTTTGTTAGTGCGAAAAAGTGTCCTGTTTTTCTTGAGAAGTGAGAAAATTATGAAACTGCCCAAAGTTTCAAAAGTCGTCTTCCCAAGACTTGAAGGCAGCATTTCTCCTGATTTCTCCTCACTGACTGAGAATGTTCTTTTGCAGTTCATTCAAGATTGTGTTGTGAAGTTTACACCGAACGGAAGCTGTTTTCCGGTCCAGAATTTTCACCTGCGCCTCTGGTCTGTCACTAATGTAGCGACCTAATTGTGACTGTATATTCTTGTTCAGTATTTCTACAATTTATATGTTTAAAAACATTTGACTTACTCTGTTAAAAGAAAAGAAATCTACTTTATATCCTGTATTTTGAATCATATATTTGTACCTAATTTAATAAACTCTAATTCTGTGACTTTGACATCGCTGTATTTATATGGCACTCTGAAACAGGCTATTCCTGTCGGGATGGAGGTTGTTCTTTTGGCACAGCAGACACAAAAGTGTTCCATAAGCCACAGACAACATCCTTAACACACATTCGATGGCTAGCGAAGTAATCCACCAGTGTTGGCTCATCTGTGCTATTTTCAGTGCCATGTCCCAGTTGTCCATAATGGCCTGATAATATGACACAGACAGAGAAAAGGCAACTTTTAGCACTTTTTAAAAAAATAATTAACAATCAAACTTTCAAAAATGTGAGGTCAGTATGTTGTTGTTTTTTTTAAGAAAGAAATTAAAAGCAGAGTTCACCCAAAAATGAAAATTTGCTGAGAATGTGCTCACGTTCAGGCCATCCAAGATGTAGATGAGTTTGGACTTTTTCACTGGAGGACATTATGGACTCATATTCTGGCCAGAAGCAATGGTTTAAAGTTAAAACGTCTTAATGATGGATTTGTTTCAGCTTTTGTCTTCTCCAGATGTTAACTGCTGGAATGGATTATTGTGACGTTTTTATCAGCTGTTTGGACTCTCATTCTGACGGCACCCATTCACATCCATTGGTGAGCAGGTGATGCAATGTTACATTTCTCCAAATCTGATGAAGCAGCAAACTCATCTACATCTTGGATGGCCTGAGGGTGAGTGAATTTTCATTTTTGGGTGGACTATTCCTTTAATGCACATATTCAGCAATGACACAAATTAAATCCAGCCTTGCTGAGCACTAGAGACCGTTTGCATTGATTTATTTCTATAAAACGAAGCAAACTCTTACCCCATCCCCAAGTGTACAGATCCCCTGTACCTACAAATAAATAAGAATGAGTTCATTTAATCATTTATGTCAACTAGTTTATTCTTGAGTCCAGTTTAAGCTCCAGTGATCAGATCTGGATCTCACCGCTGACGGCTGCAGTATGACGCGATCCACAGCTGATCCTGCTGATCTCTAACACATCAGGGACGTCCACCAGAGCAGGAAACGCTTGAATAGAAATAAACACATCCGCTTGCTTCTTTTCATCTTCATTTATGGGCTGCTCAGTGTTTCCTGCACAGTAAGGTAAACATGTAGCTGTGTAGTAATACATTCATATGTAAAGTCATAAATGTGACCCTGGACCACAAAAACAGTCTTACGTGTCAATTTTCCAAATTGAGATTTAGACATCATATGAAAGCTGAGTAAATAAGCAAATATCCCCCAGCGACTTAACACTGCTTTTGTGCTGCAGGAACACATATAGTCTTTTTACCACAGCTTTTTCCTCTGAGCTTTCCCTCCTCCAGGCCTCTAGATGGCAGACCGAGCTGCCCGCTCTCATTCCATCCCCACATATACAGGTCGCCACCAGCTAAACACCATAAACATATTTCATATGAACACTCTGTATATTAGTAGGGCTGAGTTTGATCGGGAAAGTTTCAGGAAACCTCTTACTGCTGATGGAAGCGGAGTGCCAGTTCCCAGCAGACACTGCTCTGATCGGGACGCCCCACAGCGCCTCCAGCACCTGAGGTTCCTCCTGTGACGTCAGAGCGCCGTGACCCAGCTGACCGTGACTGACCAATCAAAACATCAGCTTAAAAACACTCTTCAAAAGATGCATACAGTTTAATGCCTATAGAACTGAATGCTGCCTTTGACAAAACTGCGATGTGGTCTAGAAAAGGCTGTGTTATTTTACATAAAATATTGTAATACAATGAATTTTCACAATAAGCATAAATTAGAGGCAGGACAAAAATACTGCCATGATCTAAATATTATTTAAATACATATTTATAAAAAAATGTGCATTACAATAGTTATTTTAGTATTATTTATACACTATTATAGTATTTAATAATATTTTGAATTAGCTTTTATTATTTTCAGTTTTCATTTTAATTTGTAGTGGTTTTAGTAATTTTGTTATGTGCTTTTCCCATTTTTATTAAATATTTCTAGTTGGCTTAAATTTATTTTATTTCAGTCTTAGTAATTGTAGTATTCAAACGTATATTTAGTCATGTTTTTGTAATTAATTAAATATTTCTATTTTGCTTTAATTTTTATTTCAGTTTGAGTAATTGTAGTATTTAAACGTAAGCATACTTTATTGCAATTAGTAGCAATGCAAACATTTTTATTTTCTTTTTAAGTTTTTCATCTTTACAATTTATTTTATTTCAGTTTTATTGTCAATAACCAAACATGATTTTTAATAGTTTTAGTTTACAATATCAACACTCGCACTAATGAGAATTTCCAATAAATATGCTCGATTGTCATAAAATAAAAAAAAAGAGAATAAAATAAAAATATGCTTAATTTTCTTATATTTATAATCTGAAATATGACCTGTTCTTGACAGGTTTTGTGAGACTCACCCATAAACGCAGATTAGTTCTACAATTAATATATTATTAGTTTTGGTAACACTATAAAATAAGGTCTAACATTAACAAACAATGAGCAATACACTGGTTACAGCATTTATTAATCTTTGTAAATGTTGGTTAATGAAAATAAAACTCATTGTTAGTTCATGCCAGCTCAGGTCTATTAAATAATATTAAAAGATACAACACTTGATTTTATTATTGTATTAATAAATATTTAAATTAACTAAGATTAATAAATGCTTTAGAAATATTTGAATTGTTAGTTTGTTAACTAATACTGCTGAAAATGTAATATAGTGATATATACAAATGGAATGTAGTTAACAAATGGAACCTTACTGTAAAGTGTTACACAATTTTTAATGAAAAGATGAACACTGGAATCTTTCTTGTACCTTCCAGATCCCCAGGAGTACACCGTCCCGTCTGACGTCAGCAGCACCGCGTGTTCAGAGCCCAACGCCAGGCTCACGGCACAGAGGTCAGAGCGGAGAGGACGGAAAAAAGGGGGTTTGGGTGTGACGTACCCGCCTGACACCAACGGCAGCGTAACGAGATGTCCTGAATAAATGCATTATATCAATATCATCATCAGTGTTGGGGGGAACGCATTACAAGTAACGAGA
>NW_015506914.1:87962-88885 GCF_001515645.1 Sinocyclocheilus grahami
AAAGTAACTAAGTAACGTAATTAGTTACTTTTTTTATGGAGTAACGCAAAATGCATTACTTTTAAAAGCAACTTTCCCCAACACTGGCAACAGATTCACTATGACAACATGATCAGTTACAAAAGTGTTACTTTTAAAAGTAATGCATTACAATATTGCGTTACTCCCTAAAAAAAAGTAACTAATTACGGTACTCAGTTACTTTTTATGGAAAGTAATGCGTTACATTTGCGTTACTTTTTAAATCTGGGCAGGGCTTGCTTGTTCAGTTTTAATATAAAAAGTTATATTTTTGGCAAACGTAAAAGCCCTTTCACACCAAAACCCTCAGGCTGAAGGAAATGTGAATTCACGTCTGTACAGTAGAATTCAGAAGGAGAGAGTTCAACACTCTTCAGCAATAAAATAAAGAACAAACGTTAGTTTATTTGTGCTTATTAGTACGGTTGAACTGGATCATCGAAGGTCAGCAACAAAGACACTGGTTAATAAAATGGGATTAAATACGTAAAGGATATTTGTATTATTTAACATACTTAATTATTGCAGGTTTGCATCATATTCCGAGTTGTTTTTATTAATTTTATTATTTTTGAGGAAAACAATGTTTTTCTTTTTTTTGTGAGAGAGATGAATTAATGCATGTTCACATTTAGTCTAGAACTAAAGTAGCATCTTACTCCCGATTTCTCTAAACATAAGGACAGGAGAGCTTTCAATCAATAAATGGGGGTCTAGAACTAAAGTAACATCTTACTCCCGATTTCTCTCAACATGGGGACATGTGAGCTTTTACTTACACTCTTAAAAATAAGCGATGCCATAGAAGAACCATTTTTGGTTCCACAAAGAAGCATTCAGTCAAAGGTTCTTTAAAGAACCATCTCTTTCTTACCTTTTTATAATCTGAAGAACCTTCTTTC
>NW_015506914.1:89040-97031 GCF_001515645.1 Sinocyclocheilus grahami
GTGCAGCCCAGACTCTCGGGAAAAATGCCTCCGCAAACCTCTGATGAACCAGACACGAACCCTGACACACACACATGACTGCCACCTGAAACCAATATTTACCTGGATTACAAATATATATATATATATAAATATACATTCAAATATTAAAAAAGTCCAAATGTATGTTGTTTGTAACATTAAACAAAATGCATACTGTTTGTCAAAAAAAGTTTTTTTTGTATTAACTCATTATACTTTAGAAATAGTAAACGTGACATATTGTAGGAAACAATATAAATGAGTGTGTGTGTGTGTGAGTGAGAGTGTGTGTGTGAGTGTGTGTGTGTGTGAGTGTGAGTGAGTGAGTGTGAGTGAGTGAGTGAGTGTGTGTGTGTGAGTGTGAGTGAGTGAGAGTGTATGTGGTGTAGGGCAATAGAAAATACGGTCTGTACAGTATAAAAACCATTACGCCTATGGAGAGTCCCCATAAACCATAAAAACAAACCTGTGTGTGAGTGGCTAATATTGTAGAAAAACAATATAAAAATATATATTAAAGGAAACAAGATTTTAAAATATTTTGTTACTCATAGTTAATATATATAATTATATATACTGTCTAATATATATATACACACACACATATATATATATATATATATATATATAATGTACATTATTTTATTATGATTTTATTATAGATTAGAAACTATGTGACTAATATTGTAAGCTATGTAAATTGAAAAATAGTAAGCTTAGAAATAATTTTAATCATTAAGCAAATAATTTAGTTACTCATAGTTTACTTACAGTCTGAGTGATGCACATCAGCTCTGGAGCTCCAGCTGCCTCTGACTCTACAGTCTGATCTGATCACACACGCTCTACACATCTCTGATAGCAGGACTGGTGTGTTCACTTCACACTTCACAATCTGTCCGCTCACATCTGCCGGGCTAATCTGACCAAAGCCATTGAATCCGAAGCCAAACCAATGCATTGAGCTATCATAAAGAGCGCACGCGCTTACACACAGTTAAGTTCCATCAGGAACGCCATGTGTCTTCTGTCAAAATAAAACTCACGTTGCGATTAAAAATAAAATACAATCTATAATAAAAGTTTTATGACTGAAATACAGTGCGTTTCATATTATATCGTATTACATCATATTATTTTATATTATATCATAAAACCTGAATCCATTGAGCATATACAGAACTTTAATTTTGAAATCCGTCCCGTTTTGTAACCGGAAGCGCGGCACGGCTTCCGGCTTCGCTCTGTTTCCATGGCGGATCTGAGAGCTGCTGTCACTTTCGACCGTAAATAACACACAAATACTATAATTTACACTGATTTCACTCCGCTTACCGCACGATCAACATTGAGGCTTCGGCTTCAGCAGCCTTGGAGCGCCAGGTGAGGGGTTATTGTATTGAAATAAAGCACTTTAATGAAAGTCGCCGGCTGTGTGCATGAGTTCAGCTTCATCACCTTTAAATGTGTTTAAAATGTTGTGTTTGAAATGTCTCTTTCATTAAGAACCAGTAGTTTAGGGTCTTTATTTTTACAAAAACTGAGTCTCGGTTTATTGACTTTAGTAAAGGTTTTTGGGAAGAATAGGTGATGTGTGCTAGTGCTGTTAGCCATATCTGATCTGAACCGAATCTGGTTTAATTTCTATTCTGAGTCTGATCTGAATTTATAGTTATGTCTGATTTAATGTCTGCTCTGTCCTGATTCAGAGTATGATTTAATAGCAGGTCTTAAACTGATTCTGAATCTGATCGGATCCTAATTGGGGTTTCATCTGAATCATATCCATATTTAATATCTCTTCTGTTATGATTCAGAATATGATTTAATATATATTAAATATATCATATCTGATCCTGATCCGAATCTGATTGCATTTAAATTCTGAGTCTGATCTGAATTTATAGTTATGTCTGATTTAATGTCTGCTCTGTCCTGATTCAGAGTATGATTTAATAGCAGGTCTTAAACTGATTCTGAATCTGATCGGATCCTAATTGGGGTTTCATCTGAATCATATCCATATTTAATATCTCTTCTGTTCTGATTCAGAATATGATTTAATATATATTAAATATATCATATCTGATCCTGATCCGAATCTGATTGCATTTATCAGGTCTTAAACTGATTCTGAATCTGATCGGATCCTAATTGGGGTTTCATCTGAATCATATCCATATTTAATATCTCTTCTGTTATGATTCAGAATATGATTTAATATATATTAAATATATCATATCTGATCCTGATCCGAATCTGATTGCATTTAAATTCTGAGTCTGATCTGAATCTGCTGTCATATCTGATATGGATATGATTTGACATCGGTTCTGAATCTGATCTTCTTGACGTGATGTCTTTTTTCTGCATGTTTTTTATGGTTTTTGAGGGCTGTGAACTCCACACCCTTCTTCACAGCCCTGCCTAAGTTTCTAACGGGTTTTTAAATGATGTGATGAATCTGTCTATAAATCTCTGATCTCAATGTCCTGCATGATTAATCAGATTCTTCCCTTTCTTTCTGTAGCCATGGCGTCTCTGTCCGAGGAGGTGTTGTTGGTGGTGAAGAGGGTCCGTCAGAGGAAGCAGGACGGGACTCTGTATCTGATGGCTGAGCGGATCGCCTGGGGTCCGGAAGGGAAGGACCGCTTCACCGTCAGCCACCTGTATGCCGACATCCGCTGTGAGTTTCACTCAGATTCCCGCCTCTACATATGATTAATCAGATTCTTCCCTTTCTTTCGGTAGCGATGGCGTCTCTGTCCGAGGAGGTGTTGTTGGTGGTGAAGAGGGTCCGTCAGAGGAAGCAGGACGGGACTCTGTATCTGATGGCTGAGCGGATCGCCTGGGGTCCGGAAGGGAAGGACCGCTTCACCGTCAGCCACCTGTATGCCGACATCCGCTGTGAGTTTCACTCAGATTCCCGCCTCTACACCCTCATGTGGGTTTCGCTGGTGTGGAGCTGGGGTATCAAACTCAGTTCCTGGAGGGCCGGAGCCCTGCAGAGTTTAGATTCAACCCTAATTAAAGTGAAATGCTATTTGAAATGTTTATAATTTGGTTTGGGAGTCCCCAAAAACAGGCTTACATGCATGCAAGGTCAAAAACACTTTCATTTTCTTATAATATGCATTTAATTTTACGTCATTTCTCAACGATTCGTTTGAAGATTCATCTTTCCAAACCCCTCCTTTGCATAATGTTACTCTGCTCTGATTGGTCCGATGACCCAGTCTGTTGTGATTGGTCTACTGCGTACAGCGCATGTCGGAAACGGACCGCCCATCATCAGTACTGGAATACGGCTTATCAATAATTCATCCTATTATAATAATAATGGTGCTCCACTCTGTTCTAAAAAGGAAAAATCACGCAACAATGTAGCGAACTGGACCCACGGCTTGCTAGTAAAGACCCAAACATTAATGGTATATGTGTTAGCCGAACACAGAGTACTGATAAAGTACTGCAGTTTTTATGTAAACCAACGTATTGCTCCATGCTTTATCATGACGCCAAGTACAACAGACAATCTATATTAATCGACACATTTCTAGACAATAGCGGGCCCACAGCTGATTAGCAGAACTATAATCATACTTACTGGTTGTGATTCGGAGGAGCAAACTGTTCAAAACAAACTGGGCACTGACCTAATATGCATCTTTCAAAGATAACCGGTTTACGAATCCCGCGTTGAACTTTCTGAGATTGGAGAAGCTGTCATCAGTAACAGTAGGTCACCCTCAAGACAGACCTACCATGAGCTCTGAGCTTGTTCAGTGATGCTAATGTAGAAACAAGTCAGACTAAAAATCATGTTCAGTAGTCACTGTTCCCATGGAAATGAAATCTGTGGCAAAAGAGCTCAGCAGTTTCTGCTCACTCCTATTAAGAACTGTAAAAAAAATTATTCAAAAACAGCTTGTTTATATATAAATTAATATATATTACAAATAAGGCAATATTTTGCATTATAGTAATATATAATATTGTTAATGTTATGTTCGTTATATTATATCTATCTATGTAACACTTCTATTAATACTTTTATTCTTCAAGGATGCATTAAATTGATCAAAAGTGACAGCAAAGACCTTTATAATGTAAATTTCTATGGCAAATAAATGCTGTTCTTTTAAACTTTCTATTCATCTGTGAATCCTGAAAAACATGTTATCACGGTTTCCACAGAAATATGAAGCAGCACAACTGTTTTCAACACTGATAATAATCAGAAATGTTTCTTGAGCAGCATATTATACTGATTTCTGAAGATCATGTGACACTGAAGACTGGAGTAATGATGCTGAAAATACAGCTGCGCATCACAGAAATACATTACATTTTAAAATAGAAAAGGTATTTAATTAATACATACAGTATGTGTGAGTGTGTGTGTGAGTGAGTGTGTTCAAATCAAACATAAAACATTTTTCTGCTTTAAATCAAAGTATACAGCAGGAATAAATTACATTTTAAAATAGAAAAGGTATTTAATTAATACATACAGTATGTGAGAGTGTGAGTGTGTGTGAGTGAGTGAGTGAGTGTGTTCAAATCAAACATAAAACATTTTTCTGCTTTAAATCAAAGTTAGTAATGTGATCCTAAAGCTTTTGTTTTTCTCATATGCAGGTCAGAAGATCAGTCCTGATGGTAAGGCGAAGATCCAGCTTCAGTTGGTTCTGCACACGGGAGAAAGCACCACCTTTCATTTCTCCAATGAGAGCACAGCACTGAAGGACAGAGACGTCGCCAAAGAACTCCTGCAGCAGCTCCTGCCCAAGTTCAAGAAGAAAGCCAATAAAGAGCTGGAGGAGAAGAACAGGTGAGTTTGATTGTATATCACTTGCCATCATTCAATTCTGACATATTTTACTATAATATGTGTTCCTGCAGCACAAAAGCAGTGTTAAGTCGCTGGGGGATATTTGTAGCAATAGCCAACAATACATTGTATGGGTCAAAATTATCCATTTTTCTTTTATGCCAAAAATCATTAGGATATTAAGTAAAGATCATGTTCCATGAAGATATTTTGTAAATTTCCTACCGTAAATATATCAAAACTTAATATGCATTGCTAAGAACTTCATTTGGACAACTTTAAAGATGATTTTCTCAATATTTAGATTTTTTTTGCACCCTCAGATTCCAGATTTTCAAATAGATGTATCTCGACCAAATATTGTCCGATCCTAACAAACCATACATCAATGGAAAGCTCATTTATTCAGCTTTCTTATGATGTATAAATCTCAATTTTGAAAAATTGACACTTATGACTGGTTTTGTGCTCCAGGGTCACATATTGGCAAACTGGCCACCTGGCTCTCTCTGTATTGGTATTAGCTGACCTCCAGCGGATGTTTTATGTTCCAGGATGTTGCAGGAAGATCCTGTTCTGTTCCAGCTCTATAAGGACTTAGTAGTGAGTCAGGTGATCAGTGCTGAGGAGTTCTGGGCCAATCGGCTGAGCCTGAATTCTGTGGAGCACTCCCTCTCCAACAACAACAAACAGGAAGTGGGCATTTCTGCTGCCTTCCTGGTGAGTTCAAATGCATCATGAGACGGACAGTTTATTGAAAGCACTTACAATGTAAACTCACCCCGTGATCATGTTGTCACCGTGGTTACAGGCCGACATCAGACCGCAGACGGATGGCTGCAACGGCCTGCGCTACAATCTGACCACAGACATCATCGAGTCGATCTTCAGAACTTACCCTACAGGTGAGAAATGTGATTATGATCTTACTCAAACTACCACTATAATCGTTCGAAATGGGTCTGTTCCAAACCCTAGTGTGCTGCCTTGTTGTCTACTGTCTGTCTTCTTCTAAGGTGGCACCCTAACTGATATGGATCCTCATAAGTGACAGATTTAGAAGAACCTACATAAGCCGGATTCACGATTGATCATGAGATGTTTTGGCACTAGCATTTGGCTAAGCTCACTGTGTGATACTCTATTAAGCATAAAAATGCATAATGCTTGTTATTGATAACTTTCTGTATTGAAATAATTACTTTTCTCTCCCTTAATCGAACATCTTGTTACATTGCATTTTGAATGGAAGCCCGTTTCCACCATTTAAAAACCATATAGAACAATCATGCTTAGGTAAATCATAAATATCAGATAAAAATTCATAAATATGACATAAATGTTGTATAGTTTTTTTTTGTCATAGTTTCAACTTTTTATGTCGTAATTACTTTCTATCTCATAATTATGACTTTTTATCTCATAATTTTCCTGATTTTGACTTTTATCTCATAATTATGACTTTTAATTTAATTTTGATCTCAGTTTCAACTTTTTAATCTCATAATTTATATCACAATTTCAACTTTCATGTCATAATTATGATTTATCTCATAATTTCATCTAATGTCATAATGATTTTTATCTCATAATTGTATATATATATATTTTTTAGTTTTAAAGTTTATATTTAAGTTTATTTCTCATAATTGTTTTTGTTTCATAATTTTAACCTTTATGATATAATTATGATTTGTTTAACTAGTATCTCATAATTTCTATGGCTTAGTAAGTCATAATTTAATATGACCTTTATTTAATAACTATGACTTTTAACACTGATAATTATGATCTACCAAATTGTTCTCTTACGTTGCAGAAATGTATAATTCTAGTATTCTCTTCTCCACAGAGAATACATGTAATGTTGTTCGTATTTGACCAAAAGATGGTCAGATCTATCATAACAAGAGTCATTTACATTTAGTAGTCTTAAAGGTACAATACCCTGTTTTAGGTCACAAAAAATGTCTTAATGGTTTTAGGTGATGAAACACTTCGTGTGCTTTGTGCAAGAAACACTGACTAATATAATAAGGACAAATCAAATGCTCTAAAAGTATTGAATATGAGCCTTTTCTGCTCACAGTCAAGCAGAAATACGCTGAGAATGTTCCTCACAACATGACGGAGAAGGAGTTCTGGACGCGGTTCTTTCAGTCTCATTACTTCCACAGAGACCGGATCAACACAGGCCTGCAGGACATCTTCTCAGAGTGTGCCAAAGAGGACGAGAAGGGTACTGCGTTTTATGAAGTCTTTATTTAATAAAGTCTTCCATGCACTATTGACTTGAGCTGACCATGTTTAATGGCTCTTATGTGTCTTTCTGTTCTGATGGAGTTTGTTTCTTCGCATTTTTCAGGCCTGAAATCAATGGTGACCCAGGGAGTGAAGAACCCCATGGTGGATCTGCTTTCTCTCGAGGATAAAACTTTAGATGAGGTGAGGGCTGTTAAACTTTGAATCACAATTATTGAATGGTTTGTTGACACTGGATGTCTCTGTGTCTCTGAAGGGTTACGGCACAGCTACCGTTCCCACTACATCAAACTCATCAAACAAATCACTGAGAGAGAACAGCAACTCTGCCATAATCAAACGCTTCAACCACCACAGTGCCATGGTGCTGGCGGCCGGCCTACGCAAAGCGTAAGTGTGTGAACAGCGGAGTGTGTGTGTTTGTGTTTGCATGTGTCACAGATATAATATTCTCTCTGTGTGTGTGTGATATTTAGGGAAGCTCCCAGCGATCAAGCCAGTGAGACCAGCAGCACTGATGGGAACTCCAGAGATTCGGATTTATTCCAGCCGCCACTCAAAAAGGTGAAACACCACTTAAGTTTGTGCATTACAGTCAGTGCTGATTGTGTGTTGTTTGGCATGACACAAGATGTAGCAAAGCATACACCCCTTTAGATGTAGCAGAATCACTGTAGCTTTATGAATAATAATTATAATGTCGATATTGAAAAATATCGAAAAAATATTAAACCTAATTTAGATATATATATGTGTGTGCGCGCGTGCATGCGTACGTGTTATAAATTGAAATTGAGATTTAAAAAATAAATATATATATTCTGTGTGAATACATTATTGAAATTATGAGTTAATCATAATTATGACATTAAAA
>NW_015506914.1:97316-108130 GCF_001515645.1 Sinocyclocheilus grahami
TATTTAGGAAAAACATAACATAAATTTCCAAAAATGACATATCAGGTTTTTTTTATGTTCAACAAGAGCAACAGCAGATTCTTACTTCTCTTTTTGTGGCTTTTCAGGTAAAATTACAGGAAGCCATAGAGTATGATGACCTGCAGGGTGACTCTGTGCGTAAGACCATCTCATTGAACCTGAAGAAATCAGACAGGTGAACATCCAGCACCTGTATCTGCCTGACACAATGTTTTTAGAATCTGTGGATCTTCATATCAAGAGTTTTGTATTTTGCATTTGTTTGTTTCTGGAAGATATTCCCACGGCCCGATTCCTCTTCAGTCGCAGCATTACTCCACCAGTCAGGACATTATCAACTCCATCAGCATTATCCAGCACGAGATGAGGAGCTATAAACCCCGTCTGACGCAGGTACACCACTGAAATCTGTGACTAGAACTATTTGAAAATCTGGAATCTGAGCGTGCAAAAAAATCTAAATATTGAGAAAATCATCTTTAAAGTTGTCCAAATGAAGTTCTTAGCAATGCATATTGCTAATCAAAAATTAAGTTTTGATATATATTTACGGTAGGAAATTTACTAAATATCTTCATGGAACATGATCTTTACTTAATATCCTAATGATTTTTGGCATAAAAGAAAAATCGATAATTTTGACCCATACAATGTATTGTTGGCTATTGCTACAAATATACCCCAGCGACTTAACACTGCTTTTGTGCTCCAGGGTCACAAATTATATTTTCCGGGCTGTTTCAGGTGATGTCCAGCAGTGCGGCGAGCTCCGCCATCACAGCGCTGTCACCTGGAGGGGTTCTGATGCAGGGCGGAGGCCAACAGACCATTAACCGTGAGTGTTTGACTGTCTATTCATCCCATCATAATATCAAATGTTGCTTCAACTGAGATTTTAATGCAAACAGGCATTTTAAACCTCATTAAGCCATTTTACTGCCCATTAACTTGATGCATACTCTCTTTGTGTTTGTTTATGCAGAATTAGTTCCCACTGATGTTCAGAGCGAGCTGAAGCACTTATATACGGCCGCCGGAGAGCTGCTCCGACACTTCTGGTCATGTTTCCCCGTCAGCACTCCCTTCCTGGAGGAAAAGGTGAAGAAATGCACCGTCAGTTACCAATATTTCCAAATTAATAATGAAGTATTTATTTGTGATTTGTTTTTTCTGCTCACAGGTGGTAAAGATGAAATCTAACCTGGAGAAGTTCCAGATGACGAAGCTCCGCCCCTTTCAAGAGAAGATCCAACGGCAGTATTTGAGCACTAATGTAAGGCCACGCCCCTGGCCACACCCCCTCCATTTACTGTAATGGATTGTACTACTAGAGTAAACATGAATAATTAATGCTCGTCTCAAAAAACAGCCCAGAATTGATCATTTCTGGAACCGTGTGGAAGAACTTATGATGTACTTGTTGAATTCAGAGGTGGTCATTTTTAGATTTTCAGTTTTTGACATTTTTTATGAAGCTTTGTGACTTAACTTGTTATATGAACACAAAGAAATGTGGACATGATTAGAAAATGCTTTAAAAAAAATAGTGACAGTTGTGATCTTTGCAGTCAAAAAATGACTGGCAAATGAAAATGAATGGGAAATGCAAAAACAAAAATCAAAATAAAGAGCCATTTTTGGGGGTATAATCTACAAATCAGTCACAATGAAGCAGTCTTTCATGCAGTTTAAATAGAAATACAAATGCAATACCTATTAGAAATTATTATAATTATGTCTGAAAAGCAACTAGGTAATATATATTTTATATATATATATATATATATATATACAGTGGGTACGGAAAGTATTCAGACCCCCTTAAATTATTTTGGAGGGTTTAAAAAAAAACAGCTTGTACTTCTGTTAAACCTATTACGTGCATAAATGTGTTATTTGAGGTCTAAAGTGTCTAAATGTTCTGATGTTATTCCTGTATTTGGATGTTTTCTGATGTAATCAGTCTCTTTTTGATATTTTGTTCATATTGTGTGAACGTTTACGAGGGTTTACAGGCTTTGCAAGGTGGTGTAATCTAATTTTTTTCATGTGTCAGTATTTTTAACGTAATACTTTCCTGTGTTTTCTGATTGCAACAGCTAACGGGTCACCTGGAGGAAATGCTTCAGGCTGCGTACAACAAGTTCCAAGCCTGGCAGACGCGCAGAATGATGAGAAAAACCTGAGGAGACGGAGCGAAAGCCATGAAAGAGAGAAAAGACTGAATTGAAAGAAAATGGGAGAAGAACAGAGACACTCTCTCCCAGCTTGGGCCGACTGGAGCCTGATGGGCGGATTTTCCAGCCAATCAGAGCTGGAGGTGCTAGTGAGCAGTCTGCCTGGGGGAGGGGCTTGGAGAAGCAAATTCTGTAATCCTATTGGTCCATGTGGAGATGGGTTGTGCCAGTCACAAATAACTAATTATTTTCTTCTCTCTTTACTTTGTTTGTTCAATTCCGTTCCATTTTTTGCCTTTCCCGTTTTTGTTTTTTTTTCTTCAGTGGATAATTTCATTTCCTACGTAAGATGTGACATTTTAACCGTGTTGTATTTCTACAATGACCAAGCTGGGCTCAATAATATCGGTGGAAACTCAGGAACTTATCATGTTTAATGCAAAGGACTCCGTTTGAGGGGAAAGCTTTTAGGTCCGTGATAAGGAGGACCCTTTACAAATCAGATATTGCAATCCAGTTCAACCCTCCCGAGACTTGAGGCTGATTGGAAAACAGTTGCTCAAGACACGCCAATGGGAGCGGATATAGCAATACTGTTAATAAATAAATAATTTCTATGTAGAGCATTTAACTGATCTGTGTGTCACGAACACGCGCACACGCTCATCCGCACTGCTTAATAATGCGTCTTCTCTAGCTGCACTGAGTTGTGGATGTTATTGCAAATAAAGTCCAGATTTAAACTGTTAAACTGGTCTCGTGTGTAACATTAAAAGAGCGTTACCCAAGCGTACATGCAGTGAGGAAGCTGTTATTCATTGTTCCGTTTCAAATTCATATCGTGCCATAGATAAGAAAGTGTGTTTGTGCATTAACATGCATTTGTGTGTTAGACCAGGGGTGTTTAATCTTTTAGATGCCATGGTCCCTCACCATAAAATTGAAAAGACAGCTATATGTTGTCATGTATATTGTATACATGTATATCATAAATGTGTAAAATGCTATTTGGAAGATTTCTATTATGTTAAATTATTCCTTTTTTCTACTCACTATAGTACTTGTTAGAGGTATTACATTTTAAATAATTAAAAAAGTAAATTACATATATTACTTACATATAATTTTTTACTAATAATCATTATTTTTATTTGTTTTAATCATTTTTATTTTTAATAATTAACATAAATGTAGAACAGTTACCACACATGTGGTTCTTCCATTAAACATTATTAAAATTAATACAAAATAAAAACCAGTAGTAATGATAATAATAATCTATTAATTATCAATTTATAAATTTATATTATGGATTTGTAAATATATATAAAATATAATATAAATTATCGGATTATTATTATTACCATTACTATTGTTTTTTTATTTTGTATTAATTTTAATCAGTTTTATTTTAATCTGTATATTTATTTTTATTTTAATAAATAGAATGATGTTCTTAAACCGGCTCAAAACCAAATTTTTAAACAGATTTGGGGGGAAATTATAGTAATAAATATTACTATAAATATAATAACATTTAATAAGATTCTGCACCTTTTACAGTAGCTCACTAATCAAATCAAATGTGTCCAGTTTGTGGCATGTTACCTCCTTTGTATTGGTCTCAAGATAGCATGCAGCACCACTGATGCAGTAATCAATACTGTTGTAGATTTTAATAACTTCTCAAGACCCACCATACAGTCAAAGTCTCTTTAAGAGTATTCTATAGTCTTTGACACAGTTCAGTAGTCATTATGTGCTTGAGTTTGGTGATGGCTATCTTTATAACACAATGCATACATCTATATCTGCATTTGAAACACATTTACTACAAGGTCACAAGATGGTTGAGGGTAGAGGCTTTGCTATTTTTGCTTGCTGTTGGAACAGGCTTTATTCTCGTGGGCATCTCGAATATCAATCAATACAGCAAGAGCTTTTAATGGACCCATGGACTCCAATTTATTGCTTGAACACCTACGCGTCTGTAACACTTATTTGTTTGTAAAGCAGATGTTTTTAGATAAAACTTGAACTTTTAATGCATAATTAGAAGATTTATTTACTTTGTTAATTTATTTAGTATGTAAAGCTCTCCAAGTAGCCTACTTGATGGCAAGTATTGTCTAAATGCGCCAGAAATAGTTCCCTGCGCTGAGTGTGTATCACTGCGCGTCACAGTGAGTGGAGTCTAATGAGGAAGTAGCGCCGGTCAGTTTTCCAGTCAGCTGTCAAACACAACTAACAGCGCCACAAACACACATTATCCTCACTTTTTTACACACTATATGAGTCGGTTTTTCTACACTTCTGGAGATTTCGCCGATTTAAATGCGCCTGGATCTCAGGAGGAGGTAAAACGCGTTTAATTGATGTTAAATACTTTATAGAAATGCCTGAGGTGACACATTTACCAACTCAAATAAGTTCAGCTTTCTTAGCTCAGCTTTCTTTTTCTTTAAAAAGTATTTTTTTAATGTTGCCTTAAACGTAGATGACATAACTTGAAGGATTTACTCATTAGGAGGAGAAATAGAAACTAAAAACGTTGTTGGATGTGAAAGTACCCAGCTCAGTATCAAGTTTCGCATTTATTAAACTGTTTAACGACACAATGTGAGGAACTAATGTAAACAAAACCAGGTTTATTCGATGTTTCATGCTGTTTTGGCGAGTTTTAAGCTCAGATCTCGTGATTGACAGTCATGCTAATCGGCTAACGCGTCGCTTTGATTTGTAACTTTTAACTTAAGATATTTTACAAACTGAATTCTTGTAAATATTAGTTTCAGACGAAGAGGAAGTGGTAAAGTGTGTGTGTATGCATGAGCTGCTTCTCTTCTGCCTACTGTGTGAAAAACAAATAAAGAAAATAAAAGTTCCCAAATAACGTTAGATGAAATGTTATGCATCTGTGACTCGGGTTTTGTCGTGTATGTGGTTAATGTTATGCATTGTTTAATATTATATAGGTGATACAGTACTGTAGTTGTATATAAAAGCGACAGAAAATCACTAAAAGGAGGATAGGTGTGTGGCAGTCATGCTTTTTCAATTGGATTATTTCCTTGGAGTCACATGACACTGAGTTGGGATGTGTCTCTAAACCTAGTGAGCTCACTGTGCTGACTACTGAGGGAACATGTCTGGGCATCATCAGAGTCAGGTCTTTACACAGCCATGTTAACACCTTCTGTGATGTGCCTTATGTTCTAACCAGGAAATATTTTTTTTATAACATGAAAAAGCTCCAATCGTACAAATCAAAACATATTTTTGGAGAAAAAAAAGATTTTATGGGGGAAATGCTGCTATGAGGCACAATGGAAAATGTTCAAAAAAGTAGTTTTTCTATCAAATATTTTTTTGAAATAGGTTTTCATAACATGAAAAAGCTTCAGTCGTACAAATCAAAACATATTTTTGGAGAAAAAAATATTTTTTTGGCAAATGCTGCTATGTGGCACAATGGAAAATGTTCAAAAAAGTAGTTTTTCTATAAAATTATGATTTTCTTTTTTTATTTAAATGCACATTTCTTTTAGAAATTGATAGATTTAGATACTCGAAACTCATGCAAACCAAAAATAAGTAGATCCCTATCATTTACCCTTCACTGAAGGCTAGCTCATCCTCACTCGCATCACATCCTACTGGCCTTTCTGTAAAATATTGCTCTATTCATTTTCTAAAAAGAAGAAATAATTTTGTTATTTATACATAAATACAACTATACTACAATAAACACTTTAAAAAATAAATAACTGCTATCATATTATTGATGCTACTATCTATAAAAAATCCCAATGGGGAAATACATTGCTCTGGCTGCTCTGTCCCTGCACAAAATTCTTTGTAAAGACACAGTGCTGCATAAAAGCCAGACTAATTTATGCTTGATCTGATTGACTTCAGTCCCTAGTATCAAAATATATATTGGTAAATGCATTTAAGCCACCTCTGAGCAGCATTAAACAGTCACCTAAACACCACTTCAGAAACACTTTGCAGTGTAAATTTGGAGTATAATGACCTGTAGTGTTGCTGATTGGGCACTTGAATCACCTGCTTGAGTTTTTGTGCACCCCGTCACAATTTGCTGAATATTTGCATATCTTTTTGTGATTGATTGCTTGTTCAAACATGCCATGCATGCATATTTTGCTCGAAGCTGCTGTTAGGAATGCATTTATTTTTTCTGTTTGGTTAGACAAACATGCTGCATGCACTGGTTCCCACTAAAACAACCCAGTGTTATTGTTGTTTCCTCTCAGACCGGTGCAGGATGATTCCTGTGGTTCCTGTGGAGTTCTGCACTCATGTCCTGGCAGAGTTTGACTGTCTAGACCCCCTTCTTTCTGCCCTGCGACTGGACTCGGGACGGATCAAAGTAAACCACACGTTTACCTACTCAACTATTGTGAAAGACTGAACGTTTTGAGTGTAACGGCTTTTGTAAAAGCCTTTTTTTGGCTTTTATGGCAACTGTTATTCAAACTGACCTGAATTATGGTTGGTGCTGTTTACTTTTCAGCCTGAAATAAGAATTATTTGACCTTTATCGGCACCGATATTAAGCATTTTTATCGGTTGTCGGTATCAGTCATTTTCAAAAACCGATTTGCCGATTAAAATAATTTAAAAGCATTTAAAGAAAGTTTTTGTCAGAGCCCTTGTTATTCTTAATTTTGACATTAATTTTAATTTTTACACCAGACATGTATATTGGTTCAAAATATCAGTTATCGGTCAACTTTATCTGTAATAATCGGTATCGCATCGGCCATAAAAAACACATATCGGTCGACCCCTAATGGAGAGTAAGTGGATGAAAATTAACAAAACATGTTTGGGTCGTCTTTCACCCCAAAAACCAAAACAAAAAATATCTGAAAATATATTTTGCATGAAGAAAATTACCATCACCATTTTTTGCATTGCAACATTACAGTATTAGCTTAAATTACTGAAATATAATGATAACTTTAAAGAAATTTTAAAAAATTTAATTCAGCAAAAATTAAAAGCAGTACTATAAAAATATGTATCAATTTAATGTATAAAATGTTATAACTACTATAAGAATACTAATTTAAATTTTACATATAATTAATTTTATTTGCATTTCAGTAATGAGGATTTTTTTTTTGCTGCATTACATTAATGACAATTTTTTTAAATTGTCATGAAAATGATCTTCATAGCCCTTTTCTTTAAGCAAAAATATTAATATTATTATGTTATTTATATATTATTTATATTATTTTCTTTCTTGTTCTTGGCAGATTTTGTGAGATTCTCTCATTTCACAATATTACTGGTTTTACTGTATGCAGGAGTTGTGACTTTTAAAAACATTTCATAATCTTGCCAACCCCAAACTTTTAAATGGTAATATAGTCAATAATACATTTTTTAACCTCAAGTTTATAGGTTAAAATACATTAATGCAAAAGAGAAATTTTGTATTTTATATGCACCATTTTTTTGAAGTTTTTTTTGCAGTTGTGTTTAGCCTTTTGCTGTTCATTTTAATATCCTGACAAATAATTTTTTTAAGTACATATATTTCAATTTAGTCTCTAAATTAATGTGAAGTCATAAAATGTGCGTATAATCATTACAATGAAAAGTTGAGTTTTCCTGTGCACTGGACTGTTATTAGAGCTGATATGTGCTCCTCTGTAGCTCTCAGATCCAGGACCCCATGGTTTTACTGGACCCCGTCTCTCTCTGCGATGTACTTCGAGAGTGGGCTCCGGTTCTGGAGAGGGTCCTGGGTCCGGAGGATCACACCAGACCTACAGAAATAACAAATCAAGAGGAGAGGACCCTGGAGGAGGAAGAGCTGGTTTCATCGATGTCCTGTTGCGTCGGGGTTCAGCCAGAGATCTACTCTCCTAATCTGGATGAATCCGCAACTCTCAGTGAAGAAGAGGACCTTGGAGAGAGCATCCCTTGTTCCACCGCCCCAGTCAGAGCGCCGTTCCCACCTCTTGCGAGCCATGTCGAACTAATACAGCTGTTTTCCCCCAAACCTCTGCCCCCTGACCTCCAGGCTGACCTCTCGCAGCTGGCCTGTCTTTATCTGGAGATGGGCTGCCCCGGTAGAGGGGGCATCGAAAGCGTGTGTGTGTTCCTCAGGAGGTACTTCTTCCTTTTGGACCAGGAGAGAGTGAGAAAGATGTGTATGCTGCGATACAGAGAGCACCGCGAGGTGATGAAGGCATATATTGCTGGCATGCTGGGTAAGTTTTCACATAAATGTGACCCTGGAGCACAAAAGCAGTGTTAAGTCGCTGGGGTATATTTGTAGCAATAGCCAACAATACATTGTATGGGTCAAAATTATCGATTTTTCTTTTATGCCAAAAGTCATTAGGATATTAAGTAAAGATCATGTTCCATGAAGATATTTAGTAAATTTCCTTCCGTAAATATATCAAAACTTAATTTTTGATTAGTAATATGCATTGCTAAGAACTTAATTTTCACAGCTTTAAAGGCGATGTTCTCAGTATTTAGATTTTTTTGCACCCTCAGATTCCAGATTTTCAAATAGTTGTATCTCGGCCAAATATTGTCCGATCCTAACAAACCATACATCAATGGAAAGCTTATTTATTCAGCTTTCAGATGAGGTATAAATCTCAATTTCGAAAAATTTACCCTTATGACTGGTTTTGTGGTCCACAAATGTGAATTAACTGTAATAATTGGTCTATTCAAGTCCTCCTGGGAAGCTCGTATTTAATTACGACATCTGGTGCATTCAAGTCACTCTGGTCAGAGCGGGTTGTTATAGTTAAGTAAAACTAAAACTGAAACTAAAATTAAAACTGTTAAAAAACATAACTTGAAATAAAATAAAATATATATAAAAACATTTCTTTTATTTCAGCTAGTTGTCAAGGCATCATTTCTCATTTTAATTTAGTTTAACTTGATGTACTAAAATAACTCAAACTAAAATAAAAATTATATAGGCATATATAAATTTTTTTTTTTAAAAAGACAAAAAAACAACACTGACTAAAACGAACTAAAAAAAACTGATTCAAAATATTAATAAACACTGTAATAGCATCTCAGTGATACTAAAATAACACTGGGTCGCAGCAAGATGGTGAGTTTTGCATAAAAATCCACATGTTTTTTTACTACATCTACAAAATGATAAATAAAGAATGTGCATCAGATGTGTTTTTGCTTTTTTATGTTTTTATTCAGTTCATGAAGGTGCTGTGAATTGAATCGTTAGATATTCTACCCTAACTGTACAGTACTATGGTATTTTGTACATGCAACTGGAGTTATTGTAAATTTAATTTTTTTTTTAATTTTAACAAATCAAAAGTCTTGCACTCGTATTTATGGCTTCATTTTGGTGACATTCATGTGCATTCAACTCATTAATACAATCTTTCCAACATGACTTGAAATGTACCAAAATGAATCATTACACAGCCCTGCATTATATCTGCTGAAATCCAATACTTGCTTCTTACTAATGTTGGCCTGCAATTTATACATATGTCAAAATGTATGTGATGGAAAATTGTTATTGATATTTTTGAACTCTGCATCATCAAATGAGCTAATATTAGTCCTCTTTTGCAAATCAGCAGAATTTTTTTCCAAGATTCAGGGCTGTGTTATTGACCTGTTTTTATTGCAATTCTGTTGATATTAATATTCTGCGGCGTGTTGTAGAGTTCACTCAGGCCAGTAAGGTGGTGGAGGTGATTCAGAAGGGTGACCTGCTAAAGTCTCTGCGCAGCCTGAGAGAACTTCAGCCCTGGAACGCACCTCTGCTCCTCTCACACCTGTACAGGTGAGTTTACGTCTCACACACACACACACATGTGCTTATCTATATATAATGTCAATATGACCTGCATTGAATATAATGCCTTTTTTCTCTCTGCAGACTCTATGATAAACACGGGGAGGTGGCTGTTCGTGCCTATCCGCAGTTCTATCCCACAATCCTCCCCTCTGACATTATGGCCATGGCTTTACCCAGCCACTACCTGCCTTATCTGGACAATCTGGTCCAATCACGAGCCGAACAGCAACGGTACGGCTGCGTTCCATTATACATTATACATTAGCATGTTTGTTCATCATAGTTGTTAAAGTTATAAATGAGCCTGTGATGTTGTATTCTTGTTTTTGAACACATGAAATAATCTGTTAAGGTATTTTGTCATCTGCCAGGTTGTCTTTCTTGGGCTCTCTTCTCCAGCCAGAAACTCTGCGACAGGATTGGCTGGAACTGGCGCTATCCCATGATGCCCCACAAAGGGAAGACACACTCGCTCCTGATGGACAGCCCAGGTTCACACAGCAATTTTTTAGCAACTAGATTCCTCAGCAAGCAAATTTGAGGAATTATTAATGTCTGTAATATAAATAATGACACGCTAGATGGATGGATGGATAGATGGATAGATGGATAGATAGATGGATAGATAGATAGATGATGGATGGATAGATGGATAGATGGATAGATAGATGGATAGATAGATAGATGATGGATGGATAGATGGATAGATGGATAGATAGATGGATAGATAGATAGATGATGGATGGATAGATGGATAGATGGAT
>NW_015506914.1:108190-110436 GCF_001515645.1 Sinocyclocheilus grahami
GATGGATGGATGGATGGATGGATGGATGGATGGATGGATGGATGGATGGATGGATGGATGGATGGATGGATGGATGGATGGATGGATGGATGGATGGATGGATGGATGGATGGATGGATGGATGGATGGATGGATGGATGGATGGATGGATGGATGGATGGATGGATGGATGGATGGATGGATGGATGGATGGATGGATGGATAGATGGATAGATAGATGGATGGATGGATAGATAGATAGATAGATGATGGATGGATAAAATACTCTATTTAAGGATCACAGTGCAGCCCCTAAAAACAAATTCATTGTCATTTTAAATCTTTACCAATCTTTGCCACTATCCTTCAAACCACTAGGTTTTACCCATTTATCAGCTAGAAGTTTTTAATCATTTAAAATATAATACAATTTAGTGTGATCACTTTTTCTTTTGTATATTTTAATAAGTACAGGTCATGTTCTTAGTATGTTGTTTAATTTTTACGTGAATACATCTGTTACACTGAATGATGATGGAACATTATTTCACCCACATTTTAACATTTTATTTTCACAAAAGTTATTTGAAACATTAAATGTAGGCATTTAATATGCGTTCTATGTATATAAAATCACTTAATTTGATGGGGACACCAAAATATATAATTAGTTCTACACATTGTGCTATGTGTATATATGGTACTCTATGCCATTTAAATACTTTATTTATATAATCATTGTTAACCTGTTTTCTTCTTTAAATCAAACTACATTCCTGTTTTGCTGATTGTAATGTCTCCTGTGCTGTAGGTGGCGCTCTCATTTCTTCAGCTGGGGTTATGGGCGTCTGCTGTCTCTGCTGATCCGCCTGCCTGCTGATCTGGCCTCCAAACAGAAGATGCTGGAGATGTGCAGAACTCATGGGTGAGTGTAGAGTTGGAATGGATAGAATTGAATCAGAATGTATAGTTGGGTACACTGTGACTGTGTTATTTGTCTCTCAGGTATTGGATGGGTTACCTGTACCTGTGCAGAGAGCTGCAGCGGAGGCCCGAGGCTTTCAGTGCCATCTGCAGACTGGACGACATGACACTACTAGAGGGGGATGATGGTACAACAATCACAGATGTTCAAAACTCTCAATATAGACTCTCTTAATTCGCTGATTTTAACCAAGAACCTCCTACTCAGACAGGAAGAGACTTTCTGACTGACACTTAAAGAGATAGTTCACCCAAAAATGAAAATGACCCCATGCTTTGCTCACCCTCAAGCCATCCTAAAGTATATGACTTTCTTCTTTCAGACGAATACAATCGGAGTTATATTTAAAAACGTCCTGGCTCTTCCAAGCTTTGTAATTGTAGTGAATGGGTGTTATTTTTTAATAATCCAAAAGAAGTCCAATAAAGCGCATCCATCCATAATAAAAAGTGCCTCACACGGCTCCGGGGGGTGAATAAAGGCCTCCTGTAGCAAATCGATGCATTTTGTAAGAAAAAAATCCATATTTAAAACGTTATAACCACTTTTCTGTAGCTTGTGGGATACTTTTTTATGATGGATGGATGGATGCACTTTATTGGACTTCATTTGGACTGTTGAACAGAAACACCCATTCACTGCCATTACACTTAAAGAGATAGTTCACCCAAAAATGAAAATGACCCCATGCTTTGCTCACCCTCAAGCCATCCTAAAGTATATGACTTTCTTCTTTCAGACGAATACAATCGGAGTTATATTTAAAAACGTCCTGGCTCTTCCAAGCTTTGTAATTGTAGTGAATGGGTGTTATTTTTTAATAATCCAAAAGAAGTCCAATAAAGCGCATCCATCCATAATAAAAAGTGCCTCACACGGCTCCGGGGGGTGAATAAAGGCCTCCTGTAGCAAATCGATGCATTTTGTAAGAAAAAATCCATATTTAAAACGTTATAACCACTTTTCTGTAGCTTGTGGGATACTTTTTTATGATGGATGGATGGATGCACTTTATTGGACTTCCATTTGGACTGTTGAACAGAAACACCCATTCACTGCCATTACAAAGCTTGGAAGAGCCAGGACAGTTTTTAATATAACTCCGATTGGATTTGTCTGAAAGATGAAAGTCATATACAACTAGGATGGCTTGAGGGTGAGTAAATCATGGGGTAATTAAAATTTTTGGGTGAACTATCCCTTTAAAGACCTGTGGAGTTATTCCATGTTTATGATCTCTCTCTCTCTCTCTCTCTCTCTCTCTCTCTCTCTCTCTCTCTTT
>NW_015506914.1:110795-147178 GCF_001515645.1 Sinocyclocheilus grahami
TCCCTTTTTTTCTCGCTTTCACGTGCTCTCTCTCTCTCTCTCTCTCTCTCTCTCTCTCTCTCTCTTTCTGCAGGAATTGTACCTCAGTCTCTTGATGAGTGGGTGGTGCTCCTCCAGCTCTCCCAGCAAATCAGTTCAAGCGACGAAGCCCCGGCGGCTTCAGCTCTACCCAGCAGCCCCAATGGATCCTGTTCAGACGACACTAACGGCACGAGCGATAGTTCTCCCGACCTATCAGACGGTTCGACTGACTGGAGCATTCGCATCAGCCCAGAGAACGTCATCCTGCGTCTGATGCAGGTGTTCGGGCCGGACCGGGCCCTGACGGCCCTCCAGGAGCACGGGATTCAGGTGGATCTCGGTTCACGCTCCACACTGGTCTGCGATCTGCTTCGTATGGCTGAGAAGCGGCAAAGGTGAGAGCGTGGAAAATGGTAGTGTGCTCTTCAGTAAGCAGTAGGGCTGGGTAAAAAATCTCGATTTTAAATCGATTCTCATTTTTATGAAGTGATATCAATTCATAAATCCCAAGAATCGATTAGTCTAGCCAGTCAGATAATGAACGGAAGATTGTAGCGCGCCTCCCATCCAATAAATTACAATAAGCTTTGTGATTTGTTACTTTTGATATGAAACAAAGTCTGAGGTTTCAAATTCTGTCCGTTTTATTACAATATTCAAATATTAAATGCCGTTTCGGCACTGTTTAATGTGGAGTGACAGATCGGTGCAGCGCCTCGGTTACTGAACTGATCATCTCCTCTGCTTTAATAGCAGTTACAGCATGAAATAAACATGAATGAACATACGAAGGTATGTTAAAAGAAAGAGTGCAACTACCAAAATCCGTATCCTGTCTCATGTAATCGCTCAGTCAGTGTTTCAAACGCGGAAATAGCTTGTGAACATTGTGTCACATAACGTCACATAGAAAAATGAATTCTAGAGAGGTGCATTTTGCTAAATATGCACCATATAACATATTCATTATATTTTTTTTTACTGTTCTTCAATATTTAATTTATGTTTAATTAAATCCGACAAGTTTTTGTGACAGCCACCGTTTAAATATTTAAAAAAACTAATTGGAGTAGAAATATAGTTATGTAATTTAAAGTTAAAGTTAGTATTATAACTTTAATATTACAAAAACTTTGAGTATATTTTAAGTGTTTGTACACAAATCAGCAAATTTTAACCTTCCATATTATTGACTGTCGCATACGAAGGTATGTTAAAAGAAAGAGTGCAACTACCAAAATCCGTATCCTGTCTCATGTAATCGCTCAGTCAGTGTTTCAAACGCGGAAATAGCTTGTGAACATTGTGTCACATAACGTCACATAGAAAAATGAATTCTAGAGAGGTGCATTTTGCTAAATATGCACCATATAACATATTCATTATATTTTTTTTTACTGTTCTTCAATATTTAATTTATGTTTAATTAAATCCGACAAGTTTTTGTGACAGCCACCATTTAAATATTTCCAAAAACTAATTGGAGTAGAAATATAGTTATGTAATTTAAAGTTAAAGTTAGTATTATAACTTTAATATTACAAAAACTTTGAGTATATTTTAAGTGTTTGTACACAAATCAGCAAATTTTAACCTTCCATATTATTGACTGTCGGGTATATTTTACAGCATTAGTTGAGAGATTTTTTTTTTCCTTGAGAAAATTTGCCATGTTTTGTACCTGATATATATCCAAAATCAATATTGTGAAATTTGTGTCGAAACCCAGCCCTAGTAAGCAGTATGCTAGTATTCAATGCAAGACTTAAATGTTTTTAAAAATATAAATATAAAAGTATATACTACATAGTATGGTAATATTCTATTCCAAACATATTAAACTAGCATACTAATTATGACTCTTTACTATTTCTGCCATATGAAGATATGGAAGAGATAGAAAGAGAAGTATAGTAGTATGCTAACTTTTTGAAAATTAGTATGCAGTCTACAGTATATACTCCACAGTATCCACTAATATTCCATTTCAATCTAATTGTTTTTGGAAAATACTAGGCAGTGTTTATCATATAGCAAGCAGAGTGGAAGTATTCCATTACGAACATATTAGTTGATATTGGAATAGCATACTAGCATATGACTTTTAGTATTTCTGTCAAATAAAATTATAAGTAGAATAGTAGTACGAGTAGTATAGTAGTATGCTATTTTGAATTTAAACATTGTTTTTGAAAAATAGTAGTCCATTCCGAACATATTGGCTGACTTTGGAATTCAATACAGCATACTATTGCTATTTCTGCCATAATATGATATAGGAGAAAGAGTAAGAGTAGTATAATAGCTTGCTATTCGGATGTAGACATTATTTTTTAGAAAATAGTCAGATGTTAATATTGCATTCCAAACATGTCATTTTAGGAAACTACTAGGCAGTGGACAGTATATACCATTATGACCATATTTGTTTTTGTATCCTGTATACTATTTTGGAAAATAGTAGGCAGGGTACAGTATATACTGCGCAGTATACTTGTGTTCCATTCTGAATGTAGGTAATGTTTAACAGTTTCTGTCCTCATGTATTCATTCTTTTGTGTTTTCTCTCTGACATTTTAGAGCACTGATTCAGACCATGTTGGAGCGCTGTGACCGGTTTCTATGGTCTCAACAAGCTTAAAACTCCCGTGTCCACTTGATCTCCACATATGCCTCCAGGACATACATGTAGTATTTTGTCTCCTGTTTCCTATTTAGCTATTTAATAAGCTGCTGACACAGTATTAACAATGGACCTTTTATGTTAAACATAAATCCATTAGTACATAAATTATCATATTGAGTTGAATGGAACAATTTATGTAAGAATGCTTCAATCTACACTTCCATGTTCATTAATGAGGCACAACGTGTTTTCATGTGGTTTTAGGACTATACAGGATATACAGTATATTCCTTGAATATATAAAATAAATGACACTATATATACAGTATATATGGAAAATAAATAAATAAATGCATATATAATTATCTATTTAAATATAAAAAGTATTTGAGAACCTTGTCTAATAACTAACAAACCTGTGTTCTTTTAACAGAGACAACTATAAATAATTGCGAATGTATGAACTAAAAGAGTTTTTGTAACTAATGCCATGTGACTCAGCTGGTTTAACAGGCGTCTCTTAATGAAAAGCACAACAAATACAAGGATCATGTTCATTTATATAACCATGTTGAAAGTGTCGTTTCTTTGAACGCACGACTGAGAGAATCTCTCTTCTTCGCTCTTCATGCAAACTAACATAATTTGAGTGGATGGAAAGACTACTAGCAATGACTTTGTGAGGTTTTTATGCAGGTCATTTTTTCGCGCCGACACTAGATTTGGATTGTAAATGGATGTGCTGCGCTATGCAAACACATTTACATCTTGTGCCAGCTTGTGGGTCCGTGAGGCATGTGCTCCCATCAGACGTAAAGTTATTCACACCTGTCCCGAGTGCTGCGTCAAACCTGGCGAGAACAACAGCCTTTTAAAGTCATCGACCTGGAATCCCCGTAGTTCTCCTCACTTTGCAATTTCTCTTATCAGACTTTCAGAACTCTGTGTTTTTCTCTGTTGCTCCACTGACCTCTTTTCCAGGTGTGTCTTCTATCAGATCGTTCCTGTGCCAGCAGAAGTGTCATCCGCAGGTGGGCAGAAAGAAGGCGGATTACGGGAAACATTAACGAACTCCTGACACTAAATGTAAAAGGAATGAATAGTTTACCCAAAAATTAAAATTTGCTGAAATTTTATTCACCCTCGGGCCACCTGAGATGAGTTTGTAGATGTGTTTTCTTCATCAAAACCGATTTGAAGAAATGTATATCATTCCATCACTTGCTCACCAATGGATGTGAATGGGTGCCGTCAGAATGAGAGTCCAAACAGCTGATAAAAACATCACAGTAATCCACAGCACTCCAGTCCATTAGTTAATGCCTTGTGAAGTGAAAAGCTGCGTGTTTGTAAGAAACAAATCCATCATTAAGACGTTTTAAACTCCACACCATTGCTTCCGAGTCCTCTATCAATAATAATCCTTCTCCAGTGAAAAAGTCACCTGTCTGAATCGGGAGAGAACTCTAGCACTGTTTACAAGCAAAAACCGTCCAAAACGGCTCTAAACAAATATGTGGGTGGATGTTGATGAAAGAGACAACAGAAGATGGACTTTTTCACTGGAGGAAGTGTTATTATGGATTATGGACTCCTATTTTGGCCAGAAGCAATGGTTTAAAGTTAAAATGTCTTAATGATGGATTTGTTTCTTACAAACATGCAGCTTTTCACTTCACAAGGCATTTACTGATGGACTGGAGTGGTGTGGATTATTGTGATGTTTTTATCAGCTGTTTGGACTCTCATTCTGACGGCACCCATTCACATCCATTGTGAGCGAGTGATGCAATGCTGCATTTCTCCAAATCTGATGAAGAAACAAACTCATCTACATCTTGGATGGCCTGAGGGTGAGTGAATTACCAGCAAATTTTCAATTTTGGGGTGAATTATTGCTTTAAGGTTAAGTGTGTCTCGTCCTGCCGCATTTGTGCTCCAGACATGAATTTTTCCTCAAATCGTGTTTTGTTGAGAAAAGGTGTGCTGATACTTTACTTGGACCATAATAAGATCATAAAACTGCCGATAAACTCAGAATTTCAAGGACGGACCCAAGCCATATCAATAAACCATATACCCAAAACACCCTAAAAAAAAAACACCTAGAACACCTTCACAACCACTGCTTACTTTCTGTTCAGAAGGCAGTGGCTCTCTCTGACTTGCATGAGGAGTGATTGTGTTGATAACCCGGTTAGATAGAGGATGATGGGTTTGGATCGAGAGGTTATTAGGGCAGGACAGTCGCTCCGTGTGTGTTCGGGACTGTTTGATGTTGAATTGTTGTCACCAGTCACACAGATAACAGAATTCTGCACATACCTGTAGACCAAAGCCAGCGTATAAAAGTCAGTCCTCGACATAACCTTCTCATACACATAATTACACAGAATTGTAGTCATGCACTATATAATAGTTCAGATGGTGATATATTAATACTCTGGCTTTTTAAACACTTAATTGAACATCATTTTTCTGTATTCATTGTAATTTATTTACTATATTTTTTGTACATTAATGTACACAAGCCCACTTATACTTTAGTTTTGAAGCAAGAGCAAAATGTGATATATTTTACAAAAACAAGAGTGAGAATTCAAGACCGTACAGATGGACACAACATGCTTGGTAAGTACAACTAAAAAAGAACACCATATTTTGCATAATAGCTGCATATATATGTTTATATTTTTATGCATATATATATATATATGTATATATATTTTTGAGTAATTGCTTTTAAATGTGTGTGTATATATATATATATATATATCTGTATTTATTTATTTGAAAAAAAATTTGATTTAATGTTTGGTTTATTGAGCATCAGCAGCCATAAATATGTATATTTTTCTCATTGCAGGAATCCTTCTCATGCTTGATTCTTTCTGTATTTGTGATATTGTGTCTGCCGCTGTCAGCCACATCTCATTTTCCTTCCCAGAATGCAACAGGTACTGAAGTACACTTTATAGGTCCAGTTAGTATTTCTCTGGGTAGCAAAAAAAAGAATGAACTTTTGAAGTTTTTAGCTGCTTACTTTCTATAGAGTACAACTGTCAGTTACATATGTGACCCTGGACCACAAAACCAGTCATGAGGGTCAATATTTCGAAATTGAGAATTATCTGAATAAATAGCTTTCCATTGATGTATGGTTTGTTAGGATAGGACAATATTTGGCCGAGATACAACTATTTGAAAATCTGGAATCTGAGGGTGCAAAAAAATCTAAATATTGAGAAAATCACCTTTAAAGTTCTTAGCAATGCATATTACTAATCAAAAATTAAGTTTTGATTTATTTACAGTAGGAAATTTACTAAATATCTTCATGGAACATGATCTTTACTTAACATCCTAATGATTTTTGGCATAAAAGAAAAATCTATAATTTTGACCCAGCCAAAAATATATTGTGTATATTGCTACAAATATACCCCAGCGACTTAAGACTGCTTTTGTGCTCCAGGCTCACATATAAAGTTCACAATAAGACATTTGAATTCCATTATTGCATTTTTGTCAATTCAAATATCAAAAGTGAATGGCAGGTTTTGAAGTGAAATGTTTTGTGGTGTTTTTCAGTGTATTTGGGATCTAGTTTCATTCATGAAGCTTTACGCAGAGCCAGAGAGCTGACAGACGCCGCGTATTCTCACACCAATGAGAGGTGAGACATACAGACTTTAGTCAAAGTCAAAATGGAGACAAAAAACAGACCCAAATGAGTCAGTAGTTGTCCTACAGTAAGGCTATAGAGCTATAAAATGATTTATTTTCTATTCTATGTTTTGTGTTCGCTCTCTCATTTTTCTATCAGAGTGAAGACGTCCGTTTCAGACGGTTCTGTCCGACCCAGTGACCTGCTGGCCTTGTTCAAACAAACCGGCCCGAAAACCAGAAGCCACATCACATCCGCCGAGTTTCTGGATAATACTGTAGAGCTGATCAGAGAGATGGTTTACACACACTCCATGGACAAACCCGACCTCACCGGTACGCACTCATACATTTGGGTCATTTACAAGTACATGCATGACTCTGAAGTCATATCAACATCAGATGTGTGCGTTTCAGAGCTTTTAAGTGCAGAAGATATGGAGACCATACTGCAGGTAACAGGCTGTTCCTCAGAGACGCTGAGACACGTGTGTAAATCTGACTGTGTGTCCAAACGCTACCGTACCATCACAGGACACTGCAACAACAGGTACATGCACATATGTGAGCCTGGAGCACAAAAGCAGTGTTAAGTTGCTGGGGGATATTTGTAGCAATAGCCAACAATACATTGTATGGGTCATAATTATCCATTTTTCTTTTATGCCAAAAATCATTAGGTTATTAAGTAAAGATCGTGTTCCATGAAGATATTTAGTAAATTTCCTACTGTAAATATATCAAAACTTAATTTTTGATTAGTAATATGCATTGCTAAGAACTTCATTTGAACAACTTTAAAGATGATTTTCTCAATATTTAGATTTTTTTGCACCCTCAGATTCCAGATTTTCAAATAGTTGTATCTCGGCCAAAAACAAAACATACATCAATGGAAAGCTTATTTATTCATCTTTCAGATGATGTATAAATCTCAATTTCGAAAATTGACCCTTGTGACTGGTTTTGTGGTCACATATTTGATATTTGATACACATCAAAATATATCATCATTCATTCAGTTTCCGTTCTCAAATAGCATCATGTTTGCTTTTATCAGTGCTGTTTTTTGACTTTGCAGAGAAAACCCTCAATGGGGGGCGGCAAACACCCCTTACGCCCGCTGGCTGTCGCCGGAGTACGAGGACCCTCAAGGGGCCCCCAGGGGCTGGAACCCACAACACACCTACCACAACCACACACTACCACCTGTAAGAGTGCAGGACAGTCTGAGAAAACAGAAGGAGGTTGAATTATTAGTCTGTAAACATAGTTAGGTCTTTATAGAAATTTCTTCCTAAATTTAAAATTTTGTGTGCTTTATTAGCCTGACAAAACATTTACATTCATATTGTTAGAGTGTTTGGACATCATGAGAAATGGTGTATTATAGTACATGCTACACACAATGGGAAATGCTGCTAAAAATTTACAAAAAAAGGAGAAATTACATTATTATTATTATTATTATTTAAATAAAATAAAAAACAAAATGATTCAAATAATAGAATTAATTATTATAAAAACGGATTTAAATAATATTAACAAATAAAATAATCCTAGCGCAACAATAAACAATTAAACTCATTTATTTTAATAATAATAATTGAAATTTAATTTAAAATGCAACTTACTATGCAATCAATAAATGTAATAAAAAGGAATTAGTTAAAGAAGTAACCTTGATTAAACAAGTAGTTGAAAAGCGAAGTGTGTATTTTTTGAAATTGCAATATTGGCTCAGCCATGGCAGAGATTTTAGTCTTATTTTGAATCAATATTTTGAATTAGCTTTAATTTTCATACTTTTCGGGTTTCCTTTTAATTTAATTTTAGTTAAGTTTTAGCAATTTTTTTATGTGCCTTTTGTTATTTTTATAAATGTTTTCAGTTTTACTTCAACTTCAACTTATTTCCTAGGTAACTTAAAAATGTTTAAGTATTTTTTTATTTTATTTTATTTTATTTTAATTAACAAAAGCCGTTTTTAATAGTTTTATTTAACAATTGCAACACTGTTGCTTAGAACTTTGAAAATAGTAACTTTTTGCAATTCTGTTTGGTGCCACCAGTGGCGTAAAAATACACTACACACCTAAAAGTAAGACTCCAAAAGGGGGTTTTCACAGTCGTGTGTGTGTGTGTGCGTGCATGCGTGTGAAGAACATTTTCTGGATCGTACAGGTTCCAAGGATGTTAAAGGTTCTTCATGGAACCACAGAGGCCAATAAAGAACCTTTAGTTTTAAGTGTCACTAAACTAAAGAAAAAAATAAGACCAAATGAGCCGATAATGGTAACAAACAGAAGTTTAGTCTTCCAGACTCTATCAGATCATAATCTCTCTTTCCAGGTCCGGCGTGTGTCGCAGGAGGTTTTGTACACTCATAATGAGAACATCTCTCTGGACATGTCTCTGTCTCATCTGCTGGTGGAGTGGGGTCAGTGGATCGATCATGACCTGACCTTGACCCCTCAGAGCCCCAGCACCGCGGCCTTTAAGACCGGAGCGGACTGCACACGCACCTGCAGCAGAGACACGCCATGTTTCCCGATACAGGTGCGTGTTACACCCTGAAAAACAGGGCCGGATTTACGCATAGGTATTCTAGGCACGTGCCTATGCTTGCTCGTCCAGGGGGGGCCCAAACACAATGAAGAGATATATAATATTTTTCTTATACTATGGGATATCTACAACAGTAAAAGAACCAAAACCCCAGAAAACATTGAGCAAATAAATATAACAAACAATAGGGTAAAAATGTCAAACTATTTCCACGTCTTCCACCTTTTTTATGTATGGAAATCACGCTTTCCTCCGATTCTCTTTCACAGACACAGACGCGGACAGAAAGTTGTCGTCAACGCTGCCCCGCAAATTTATCAATGAAATAGTTTCGCAGCTGAAAAGCTACATGACATTTCTCAGTAGCGAGGTTCTTGAAGCAGTTTAACTTAAAGATTCACTATTAGTAGATGCTGCTGCTGGACACTGCTGAGAGACGCACAGACGCAGGTATTCACACGTGCTTAATAGAGGTTCTTGAAGCAGTTTAACTTAAAGATTCACTATTAGTAGATGCTGCTGCTATTAGAGACGCACAGACGCAGGTATTCACACGTGCTTAATATCTCTCTCTCTCTCTCTCTCTCTCTCTCTCTCTCTCTCATAACTGCATTAGACAGCATTAATAACTGCATTAGCCTGCATATCAATGGCTCAAGCCTCTAAAATTAAATTTAGGAATTTTCAATGGAAGGTTTGGGATGAAGTGCGTAAAAAAATAGTCACTACGGAAACGTGTCAAATGTCTTGAAACAAATAATCTGAACAATGTCTTGATGTGTGGTTGTGACTCCTGGCCGTTAAAATTATTAGAGAAATAACTCCCGAAGTGGTACGCCGCCACGCCTATTAATGGAAATTAATCAAACAAATTAAGAACTACATTCGATTCGATTTTTATTGACTGAACGCAAGCACTTATTGCGATAGAAAACACTGTAACGGTTTCCACTGATTAAGAAATATTTTTGTTTGCTTGGGTGGTAATATTAGGACTATTATATTAACAGGGAAGGGGGGCCCAAACATTAGTTTTGCCTATGTCACAAAAAGAGGTAAATCCGGCCCTGATGAAAACAGATGCCAGATCGTACACACTCTGAACATCTGTCTCTTTTTCTTTGCGTTCAGATCCCTCTGTCTGACCCTCGCACTGGGACTCAAAGCTGCATGCCGTTTTTCCGCTCTGCTCCCAGCTGTACGGTTTCACTCGGTCACCGGGAGCAGCTGAACGCCATCACGGCATTCGTGGATGCCAATATGGTGTACGGGAGCTCGGATGGGCTGGCTGCCACCCTGCGAAACCTCTCGTCCCCTCTCGGCCTGCTCGCCGTCAACGAGCTCCACTCAGACCAAGGGCTCGGCTTCATGCCCTTCCTGAGCCGCACGCAGCTGAACCTGGATCCCTGCGGCCCACGAGAGCAGATCGACCCCATCCCGCTACCAGAGACAGTGCAAAGACTCAACACATCCTTGGGGAATAGATCGTTCTGTTTCCAAGCAGGTTGTAGGCAGTATTCGTTGTGAGCATTCGCAACCCATTTTGCTTCCATAATCACTTTAAATACTTGTGTCACTTTCACAACCCTTGCTTTTTGTCTTATACGCCATTCAAACAAACCATCCACATTGAAATCAGTGGGTTTTCAGCATCCTCTGATACAGCAGAAACTCTAGTACGAAACGTACTAATGTAAAATTCTTAAATAATCAAACTGTAATGATAGTATTACTAGCTGTTTAAGTTGGTTTGTTTATTTATCTTCATGCAATTTATTTACCTCCCTCAATTTCAGTTAAATTCAGTTTGCTGTATTAGTCTGACAAAAGCATGTGTATTTATATTGCTAAAGCATTTGTATACAATGACAAATGGTATATTATAATACATACTACATATGATGAGAAATGGTGCAAAATAGATAAATAAAAGTAAAACATTTCAAAGCAAGTAAATATTATTATTGGTTTCATTATTAAATCAATAAATTAAATAATTCAAATAATTACAAAAATTATTGCAATTAAATAATGTAAAAATTACAATTAAATTAAGTTCTAGAGCAATAATAAATAAGTTTGTGTATAAGTGTTTTGTCTAGAACCACTGTAGTCATAACTAATTGCCTCAATGAGATTTATAAAGCTTTAAACAACAAAAAAAATACTACGTGCAATAAGAAGTGGTGCATATTAGGTAAAAAAGTGAAATAACACTTTCAAAAAAATTAAGTAAATGTTGTTATTTAAATAGTTAAAATAAATACACAACAAATAAATAATGCAATTAATCCTATTTTATTTATTTATTTTGTTGCTGATTTATAATATTGCTGATATTGCTAATATTTTTTATTTAATGTTGACTTTAAAGGTATTAAAGATACAACACCCTATAAAGGAAAATAAATCAATATTTGTGTCGTTTTATGTGTAAGCTAGGCCTTCACCCTGATGCTTTCTGATTTAAACTGGCCAGTTGATGTGCTGTTTTTGTGGGCGTGTCTCAGGTGACTCTCGGGCCAATGAGCACTTGGGTATGATCGCTCTGCACACGCTCTTTCTGAGAGAACACAACCGATTGGCTGAGGAGCTTCACAAGCTCAACCCTCACTGGAGCCCAGACACGCTGTACCAGGAGGCCAGGAAAATACTGGGCGCAGTCCACCAGGTGAGGAGATAAAAAGTGACACCAAAAGTAATAAAATAAAGCAATTTGCCCCGTGAAGCCGTAGTTTACAGTGAATTTATAACAGCTAAGAGGCGTTGTTACGTAGTACGACATGAAGCGGAGTAAACTCCCTTAGCTGTTATAAATTCACTGTAAAGCACGGCTTCACGGGGCTTATTGCTTTTATAAAACGGTTATTCCATATACGTAGTAAGGTTTCACAAAATAAAACAGAGCAAATAAAGTGTAATGATATTAATAAAAACAGTATTCTTCCACCAAACAATGTAGCTCCTCAGAAACAGTTGTGGTTGCTACAAAGTAGCTGCAGAGCAGCACACAGACGTAAACAAAGGTGTATGTTTGTAGAGTAATTTACAACAGCTTCGCCAATCAGAATCAAGGACCGGAACTATCTGTTTTATAAGCTTACTGTATTTATGCATGTCTCTGACTTGCTGAATCTTGTTTGGAAGATCTTGACATGGGATCACTACTTGCCCCGCGTCCTGGGACGCAGTGCTAACCTGGCCCTCATGCCCCCGTACAAAGGTTACGACCCCGCCGCTGACCCCAGCATCTCCAACATTTTCTCCACCGCTGCCTTTCGGTTTGCACATGTGACCGTGCATCCGGTGGTGAACCGCCTCGGACCCGATTACCGGTTGAGCCCTGAGCACCCGGCTCTGCCGTTACACCACTCTTTGTTTGCATCCTGGAGGGTTGTGCAAGAGGGTTTGTTTCACACACACACACACACACACACTTGAGGCAAGACACCACAGGTGAATAGAGTAAGAAATTACGCAAATAAAATCATCATACTTCCCCTGTTGATTAATCTCAGTCCTTTAAGACAACCGTTTTGTACTACAAGTTCTCCGAAATGTTTAAATATCCAAATGAAGCATTGTTTAATTAAATGTGCACTTATTTGCATACATTTCCAGAACATAAATCTCAACATTAGATAAAGCCAGGGTCAATTGTTGTTTCATTTTGTTGGCATATAAGCTTTTTACAGATGGATTTTAGATTTCTCTTTTTATCTATCGGAAGATACTGTCAACAGCACAAACAAATAAACAAATAAAATAAAATGTTAAATATATAAATTTGGTGAATGATATATGAACAAATCCCTCTGTAATAACCTCCACAAGATAGATAGAAATAAATGTTTGGTGTATAAACTAACAAATTTGAGTTTATATCTTTCATTTATATCTTTATAGCCACAGAATAAATCATAAAAAAGTAATTGACTTTATCTCGCAATTCTAACTTTTTCTTGCCATTGCGAGTTAATATCTCATATTTCTGATGAATTCAGAATTGTGAGAAAAAAAGTCCGAATTGTGAGATAAAAAGTTGCTATTCGTATTCCATGGCGGAAATGGGTTTCCATAAATTTCTGGCCCAGTGCATGCGAAAAAAACTATTCAAAATCCAGTGAATTAAGCTACAAACTCGATCATAAAGTACAATGTTTCCATCTGACATGTATTTTGAGCTGCAGCTCGTTATATATTAATGGAGTGTTTCACTAGTTCGCAGTAAACTATAGTTTCCAAAGTCGGACATTGCTTGTTATGATTTTCAAGGGTGTAGAGTTAAGTAGAGTCACAATGACATGTCCCTACCAATATCCAGCGACTACTAAATTGTCCCTAGCAGTAATATTGATCAAACAATTCAATGTCTGTTGTCTGCCGTTATGTCCCCACCAATGCCAAAATCAAACCTGCACCCTTGAATAAACTTCAAGAAAACAGCCTTTAAAGATATGTATTATAATTGAAATGTACATAAAGTGCTATAAAAACAAACACTTACATTTGTATTTCGGATGTTTTCTTTCCCCCTAGTCTGAAAGACGACATATGTTTTATGGAAGCAAAAAGGCCAAAATCTCAAAACTGACCAGTGCATGAAAACAATGTCTTTTCCTGTAGTATCTTGTCTTAATATTCATTATTTTGCATGCTAATTTACTCGCATACTCGATGAATGTTTGTCTGTGTGTAGGTGGCATCGATCCTGTGCTGCGTGGCTTGCTGTTGTCCCCGGCTAAACTGCAGACAGCAGATCAGATGATGGTGGAGGAACTGACCGAGAGGCTCTTCCAGGCTCAGGGAGGGCTGCCGCTGGACCTGGCCGCGTTAAACCTGCAGAGGGGACGAGATCACGGCCTACAAGGTGCCAGTCAGCAGATATGCTTTATTATGTTTTTTTTTTTTTAGCATATTTTTATGTTTTTTAAGGCAGCTCACTTATTTATTTATTTTCTTTACTGGTAAAGATTCAGTTATAACCTATATAACAAAAAAACTGCAACTTGTAACAAAAAATAAAAATAATAACATGACAATTTATTTATTTATTTGAAACTTGCAAGCCATTTTTTGTTTATTTGATTGTTAATATTTTTTATGTTTATGAAGGCAGCTCACTTATTTATTAATTTTTTTCTTTATTGGTAAAGATAAGCATATTATCTTTATATATTATCTTAAGCATATTAAACTTATAACAAAAAAATGGCAAATTACAACAAAAAATAAAAATAATAACATGACAATTTATTTATTTATCTATTTATTTATTTGAAACTTGCAATCCATTTTTTGTTTATTTGATTATTAATTTTGTTTATGTTTATGAAGGCAGCTTGCTTACTGTTTGTTTTATAAACACCTACAGTGTTTCATCTTTTTTTCTTTATTAGGAAAGATTCAGTTACAACTTATTAAAACTCCTGTCATGTTTGCACTTAGAAAAATATAAAAATGTGCAAACAAAAAACAATGTTTAAAACTTAAACATAAGAAGATAAATATCTACATCATTTAAAAAATATTTATTTTATTTACTTACTTGCTTTGATCTAATGTCAAACTCATAAATGAGTTTCCTGACATTATCTCTCTCCTTATTTAGAACGGTTTACTTATAGTTTGCTAATTTTATTTCCTAATATTGTGCTAATTTTACTTTACCTTTACCTTAACCTGAGAATGTCACGCTAGAGTTTTAACCTAAAAATATTACAATAATAACTTGACATTATTTATTTTTCAAATTACAAACCATGAATATCATGAATGAAATGCTTAATAATATTTAATAATAATGAAAGTATTTATTTCACTCTCTCTGCAGGTTACAGTGCGTGGCGGGAGCTCTGCGGTCTCTTTGCGCCTGCGGATGAGTCTGATTTAGCAGGCATTCTGGGAAATGTAGTTCTGGCCAGGAAGCTGCTGCATCTCTATGGAACAATTAAGAACATAGACGTGTGGGTCGGGGCCATTTCAGAGCCGGCTCTGCCTGGGGGCCGCGTGGGGCCCCTGCTGGCCTGCCTGATCGCCAAACAGTTCAAAGCGCTCCGAGACGGTGACAGGTAATGTGATTCACTTCCTTTTATTATTATTTAGTTTGAGACAGTGTTGAGTTATTTCAATGTGGCATGATATGAAGTACATAATTAAATGTGGTTTAGGTTCTGGTGGCAGAATGAAGGTGTGTTCAGCTCGGCTCAGAGAGACGCTCTGCGCACCACATCTCTGTCCCGCATCATCTGTGACAACACACACATCCGGCTGGTGCCCTTTGACCCCTTCGCGCACACACTCCACCCCGACGACCTGCTACCCTGCACACGCATCGGCCACATGAACCTCTCAGCGTGGAGAGAGACAGACACCGGTATTAGCGACCGAACGAATGAAAACAATCATATAATCCTTTTATCTTATGTGGGTTATTCATATTGTCCCAATATTTGGGTGTCATTTTCAGACCCGGTGTGTGGCGCGGTCCCGCGGTTGAATCTGGGTTTCTCTGTGCTGTGTGAATCTGCGGTGATGTATCAGTGTCCTACTGGATACCTGCTCCAGGGAGCCACACAAATCACCTGTGACCCCAACACCCACCAGTGGACCCCACAAACGCCCACATGCCAAGGTTAAATAAAAAAAAAATTTTTTTTTAAATATTAAAATAATACATTAAGTATTACATAATAAATGTAAAATACCATTAGATTAGATATTAAATTGCATAGTAAATATTAATTATACAGTAGTAATAAATTAATATTAAATATTTAAAATCAAATCAAATTTAATTAAATATTAAATTAATTTGGGAAATTGAGTGATCTATCTGACACCCAGTTTATAAAAACAATATTTTTATTGGTTATATCAATTATTGCTGAATATTCGACTTATTTGTTTTCGATATTTGAACATTTATGTACATTTTTATATTAAATATTACATGTAAATAACATTAAAGATTAATGACACAATATTAAACAACTAATATTAAATATTGAATACAATTAAAGATTCAAGTCGAATTAAGTATTCAATTAAATTTGGAAATTGACTGGTCCATCAGACACCCGATTTATTAAAACAATGTTTTTTGGGGGGTTATTTTAAATATTGATGAATGTTCCACTTATTTCTTTTGAACATTCATGTACATTTTTAAACTAAACTAAATAATAAATATCAAATATTACATCAAATATTAAATGTAAAATAAATTAGATTAAATATAAAATGTATTAGTAAATATTAATGATAATATTAAACAATTAAATATTAAATTTATTAATTTAAATATTTATTAGTAAATAAATAAAGTATAGAACTATGCATTTATGTTTTGTTTTAAATACTGATGAATGTTCCATTCAAATAAAATAAAATAAATAGAATTAAATACTACATATAAAATAACATTATATTAAATTAAATGGTAGAAACCTTTAAACACAAATATAAACACCACTTTAAGAGCACAAGTAGATGCAGTCAAAAAACAGCTTGCTGCAACATTAATGAAAAAATATCAAACCGTTAATATTAATTATTATATAAAATGAAGTATTAAATAAGATCAGGACAAATTAATTTAAATGAAATTTACTGATCCATCTGACACCCAATTTATTAAAAATGCGTTCATTGATATTTTCAGATATTGATGAATGTTCCACTCATCCGTCCGTCTGCCCTCCACACCTGCAGTGCTTGAACACACCTGGAGGTCACACCTGCACAGGTGAGCAGTCACCAGCAGCTTCCTCAATCCATGGCATATTAATCGCATAAATAAATGAGCGATTATTTGTTGCATATACAGAACCTGCAGCTCCGCCCCTTTCCGCCTCCTCCATTGTTGCATCAGTGGTGTCAGTCCTAGGGGGCGTGGCTTTGATAGTGCTCTTCCTCGCCTGCTACCAAAGGTGTGTTACAATCTCCACTTCAGGCTGCTGTTTTGTATGAGTAAACGTACAATACTTATAGCACGAATGTCAATCCTGCAGATTGTTCCTTCGGAAAGCCGAGCCGGTGAAGGTGGAATGCTGTCGGAGAAGCTGAGATGGATTCAAGGGGAAACTGGTTTGGAAAACGTGCAGATTTTGGTCCTAGATGGTCTGTGTTTACATGTTTCATAACCACAGTCTCATTTCACACCGCTCGACCGGAAACACCGGACGGAAACACATTAATGAAACGTGTGTGAACATGAATGAAAGCATTTTTAACATTTCTCCCAGTGTTCTCGCGCTTCAGAAAAGCATTTATTTGTGATAAATGTGCTGTCGGCTCAAAAATCATGTACAAAAATCCTTGCCATAATACTTTAGCCTTGTTAGCCTAAAAGGTCAGTAAGATTATTATTATTTTTTTTTTAAAGAAATTAATATTTTTCTTCAGCGAGGATGCATTAAATGTATCAAAAGTGAGAGTAAAGACATGATATAATCTTACAAAAGATTTCAATTTCAAATTAATGCTGTTCTTTTGAACTTTCCATTCATCAAAGAATCCTGAAAAAAAAGTTTCCACAGAAATATTGTGCAACACAACTGTTTTCAACATTGATAATAATAATAATGTTTCTCGAGCAGCAGATCAGCATATTATACTGATTTCTGAAGATCATGTGACACTGAAGACTGGAGGAATGATGCTGAAAATACAGCTTTGATCACAGAAATACATTACAGTTTAACACATATTCACACAGAAAACTGTTACTTCAAATTATTATAATATTTCACAAATGTACTGTTTTTAACTGTATTTATAATCAAATAAAAGCAGCCTTGGTGAGCAGAAGAGGCTTCTATAATCTTACCAACCTCAAACTTTTGAATGATAGTGTACATGTTTGTAGCATAATATTAATATTTGTTCATAGACATCTTATTAGTTATTTTCTATATGTTTTGTCTCGTGCTTAACTTGTTTTGCTGCTCAAAATTAGGTGCCGCATGTTCATATATATGAATTTATGCTTAGCCAATAGAATCCAAGATTGTGCTGTGACATCACATATGTATATATATATATATAAATGTATATATATATATGTGTGTGTGTGTATTATACATTTAAATAAGCTTTGACATTGACATTTTGTAAAATAATTATAAATGCACTACTGAAACGATCCTGAAATGTCAGACCATGTGGGTGATTTTTGAGTGTTTTTACAGGATTTTCTTATTAAATAAATATATATATATATTCCAAAATATATAACTGACGGTATGTATGTTTGTACATTCATACATAAATTATTATGAACAAAGCACACAGTTCTTACATGATGCTATATAGTTATTTTTGGAAAAAGTATTCATTATTCACAAAACAAAACTGAGTCACAAATGTATTCTGAAGATGCTTTTAATGGAGTTTAAAAGTCATTTTTAACATGAAGAAGCTGTTTAACTAAAGCAAACAGACCTGAGGGTAGACGTCATATTTAATGCGTCACGAATGAAAACAAGGCTGACAAATTTAACAATATATTTCCAAAACATTTCCAGTTGAAAAAAGACAAAACCACCTATTGATGACATGTTTTCACTCACATCAAATTAAATATGATGACAGTCCATCAAAAGCGAGTTCTACACTGTAAACACTGTATTCGTGCCGTAAGACAGCGATTGTCAGTCATGCAACAGTTATTATTTATAATACGGGGTGTGATGCATCATGGTACAAGGACCATAACTTGTGTTCGATGGTTTAGCATCCATAACATAAGTGCTGGTGGTGACAGAAAGAGACTCACATGGCACTTCTCTTGACACTTGCATAGAAAAGATGTCTGGAGGATTGTCCATTCAAAGCTGTAAAGCATTAATGTGCACAGAAATCACTGGTGCACAAAGCATGCTGGGAAACAACGCGCCTTAGTGTGGTGTATGTGTATTGCACATGATGGTGCAGTGCCTTCAGATGAAGTTCTAGCACTGCTTTAGAACTGATTCTATTGTTGGAATTACCGTAATTATGAGTTTCCAACTAGTAAGCATTCACATCTTTGTCAAACTGGTAATGAACTGGTTTTAAAAGATTTGGAAGAACCTACAGGACGTTGGAATATCAACCTTTTTATGTTCCGACTAAGAGCGGAAACAACGTAAGACTTCTTCAAATACAAATCTTTCTAGAATTCAAAAAACGTAAAATGTGTGGCAATATTTTTCTGAACTGAGGAACACTAGATTTGAGGGTTCAAGCTATGAACTCTGCCATCATGTGTTTAATGGATGACTCTGAATTTCTCTGCAAATGGCAAGTTAAATGTCAGTATGGAAGCTTATTTCTGCCACGGAATAAACTAATTGTGATTGTAATTGTGTTTATGTCTCACGATTCAAACTTTTTCCCTCACAATTCTGAGAACATTCTGAGACATAAACACTCAAATGCAAGATGTAAAACTGAGAAGAAAAGTCAAAATTGTGGGATATAAACTTGAGAATTGTGAGATAAAAAGTCAGTTAGCTTTTTAATTTTTCTATCGTGTGGCAAAAACAGATACATTTTATTCTGAGAGAAAGTCAGATGTAAATCAGAATTCCAAAACCAACAACATAAAAATCAGATTTTCAAGATGTAAATTCAGAATTCTGAGGGGAATTCCAAAAAAAAAAAAAAATTTGAATTCTGAGAGAGAAAAAGTGAACCGTGAGATGTAAGCTCGCAATGAGAAAAAAACTTTTAAAAAAAGTCTAAATAAGCCTCCACGTGTTGGAGATTTTTTTACCGGTAAATGGAAAAAACGTCCTGTTGTTGACTTCTTGAAATATGAATGTCTTGTAAACATTTACCTCAGTGTTAACAAAGTGGCACATTTGCTGCACTCAGTCTTTCCCAAAGCAAACACAGCACAAGGCCTGTGGAGAGTCAAACTGTACGGCTGTTATCCGTTAGCTCGGGGAGTGCTAGTGTTCTGGGAATTCCTCTGTAGTGCTTCCCTCAACACATGCATGAATATGGAGCTATTAAACTCCAGCATGGGAGTGTTTGAGGGAAAGTTGAGATGACCGTGCTGTATTTGTGTTTGTAGGCTGGTCCTCTAGCTCTCCTCCGTCGGGAAATATCCCAGTTTGGCCACACTCATCTCTCTCCGCAGACGCATCACTTCCCAAAACATCTGCTGAACTGCAACCACAGGACAATTACCGTTATTTTCTTCTGACATACTGGATTGCAATAACTTGAAACTTTATATTATATAGATATACATTTAAATATAAAATACAATTTAATTAAATTTATTAAAAATATATTTATTACTTTATATATAGATATAAATTTTAATATAAAATACAATTTAATTAATTAAAAAATATGTTTATTACTATATATATATATTTATGTGTGTGTGTGTGTGTGTGTGTGAGTAATTAATATATTTTTAATTTAATTAATTTAATTGTATTTTATATTTAAATGTATATCTATATATAAAGTAATAAATATATTTTTAATTAATTTAATTTAATTGTATTTTATATTTAAATGTATTTCTATAAAGTAATAAATATATTTTTAATTTAATTATTAATTTAATATATATTTATTACTATATATATATACATACAAGTTAATTAATTGAATTATCAATTAAAAATATGTTAATTACTCCTATATATATATATATTCATATTTTATAATATTTTAATATTTAATAATTAATATATAGAGAAAATAGTTTTTTATTCTTATATATTTAAATTACATGCAAATAAAATACATATAAAATATACATTAATATTAATAAATTCATAATATTTAAATCAATATTTTTTTTTTCAGTCACATATAATTTTATATCATATTTAAATATATATGATTGAATTAATAAATGAGTTGGTTTCTTTTCAGATTTTCTAATCCTAAATATTGATTTTGTGAACACCTAAACAATCATCCATAAAATTGCCCAAGTGAATTCTAGGAGACTAGTAGACAGCTGATCAGCTCACCGTCCTGTCTGACGAGGCCCTGCTGGATGTACCTGATGTAAGTGAAGAAATTACACACGGCTGTGATCTGTGAGGAGAGGACGCTGTTTATTAAAGAGAACTGCTTCTTAAAAGCGGGTTCTGAAGAATGAGAGGGAGAGATACAGCATAGACACGTACTCGTGCTCTGCTAGATGGAGATACATAGTAGTAATTCTCTTTATCTCCCAGTTTGATGCGATGTCGGCAGGGGCGGGACATGCCGCTCAATGCACATTTACTGTTCAATCAAAAGAGAACACTGGTCAATGAGCTGTCAATCAAACTACTGAACACTCTAAACAGCCAATAAGATACAAGCAGGACAGAACAACACGCCCAGCAAAGAACAAAACACCGAAAACCTGTTCTTCACCTGTGTGAAACTAATTACTTTCAACAAACATTTCTAACACTGAAACATGTACATTAAATATATAATGTAAAATAAATATTAATAATAAATTACACTAAGTGAGATGCACATTGCAAGACGAGGGGTTTTCACAAAAATAAATTATAAAAAATATTGTAAAAATTATTTAAAATGTATTGTATTTGAACTCACTTACGTTTCTATGGGTGTCCGGCAACCGCTGTGAAAACAACCCCAGATCAAACAGTGATTAAAGCGTGATTAAAGCGTGATTAAAGTGCGGTCGGTCTGATTCATGTGCATCAGTGCAGGCAGAATTAAAGTGAGTCCCACATGCTACATGACGAATCAAAGCAGAAGCCAGGTGAAGAAGCAGTGTAAGAGCTGTTGGTGTGGCTGCTATGAAGGTATTAAATAAAATTACGTCATTTATTAAATTATTTTAAAAATTACTGAAAAGTATTTAAAATTATTTATTTTAATTTTAAATAAATTATATATATATGTATGTGTGGGTCAAAGACGAAAAAGGGTTTAAGCATAAAAACAATAAGTATAATACTGCTTTAAACTGTTGTCTTAAATTTTTAAAAAGTTTTCTGTTTAATTTAATTGCAATTTTGTTTTTGTTTTTCTGAGCAAAAAATAAATATCATACATTTTCCCCTGATTTACAGAAGACACCCACTAAAATATCATTCAGTGTAACAGTCTCGTCAGGCATATTTACCACAAAAATCAATTTATGACATATTAAAAGACTAATTGCTTTGACCCCAAATACTAATTAGTTGTAATTTTACATTTTTAAAACGTGCCACTATCCTAGGTTTTGCCCATTTATCAGTAAGAATTTGTTTACTCATTTAAAACACAATCAAATTTAATATGCTCCCTTATTCTTTTATATATCTTAACATGTACACATCAGAATGAGCATTCAGGCATATTTACCACAAAAATCAATTTATGACATATTAAAAGACTAATTGCTTTGACCCCAAATACTAATTAGTTGTAATTTTACATTTTTAAAACGTGCCACTATCCTAGGTTTTGCCCATTTATCAGTAAGAATTTGTTTACTCATTTAAAACACAATCAAATTTAATATGCTCCCTTATTCTTTTATATATCTTAACATGTACACGTCAGAATGAGCATGTTGTTTGAATTTTTACATAAATATTGTGTTACACTGAATGACGATTTTATTTTATCCTCCAAAAACTTATTTGAAACCTTAAAAGTAGACACTTTACTTACATTCAATGTAATAAAATACTTTAAAATACTTTTGTAAATTAATTTTGATGCGGACATCTTAATGTGTGTGTATATTATATATATATATATATATATATGTATATATACTCTTAAAAATAAAGGTGCTTCACGATGCCACAGAAGAACCTTTTCGTCTAAATGGTTCCATAAAGAACCTTTAACACCTGAAGAACCTTTCTGTTTCACAAAAGGAGAAAGAAGGTTCTTCAGATTATAAAAAGGTAAGAAAGAGATGCTTCTTTAAAGAACCTTTGACTGAATGCTTCTTTGTGGAACCAAAAATGGTTCTTCTATGGCATCGCTTGAAGAACCTTTTGAGCAGCTTTATTTTTAAGAGTGTAGTTAATTTATAGCTAGTTAATTTAGTTAAGTTACCTTTCTAAAAATGCAAAGTGCATCATAAAGAGCATTCTGACAAATTTGAAAAGGAATGCAACAAAACTCGCATAACTTTTTCTGTGTGAGTTTTTTATTGGATTTGTCATTATATAAATAAAGATACGCCATGCACATTATTTGAAGAAGTAAATGAGTTATTATTTGCAAACTGATTCTGACACATGCATGATTTGTCTGCTTGACCAAAAGCATGAAAGAAAGTGGCTGATGTGTTTTGTGTATTCAGAGAAGACTCACTTGGGGCCTCCGCATTGGATGGCTTTGACCGTGTGCAGAGACGACATGGCGACGGGCTCGATGGTGAGAGAGTTATTCTCCACTGCGCACTGGACGGACTGAGACAACTGCAGGAAAAGCAGAAGAGAAAGTCAGAGCGAGGACACACAGCTGACCCGAGGACGACAGCAGAGCTCACACACCTCAGAGCAGGTGAATGAAAGACAGGGCCCGATATCTTCTCTGTACACCCTGCTGATGAGCGCTAAAGAACGGTCCAGACTGGGTGTCTCCTTCCACGAGAGGAACTCGGCAAACAACACCGAGTCCAGCTAGATAAAAGAGAGAGCGTTTAGTTTATCCTGCTTAGCCACTCGATTAATTAATGCTACTTTCAGAAGTCGTTTGTGTTGATCTTGTTTTGTTTCTCAGCTGAAAAAAGGTCAAACTAGCCACGGTGGTTTGCTGGTCTAACCTGGGCACCACTCTGGTGCTATTTTAGTATTATTTCTATATATATTTATAGTATTTATTCATGTTTTTAATAATGTTATAAATTATAAAATATTTTATAATAATTAATGTATTCATGTAATTATTATATATACATTTTAAAATAAATAAATTATTATTTATTTATTTTATTTATAATATTTATTTATTTGTTGATTTATGTAGTCACAATTAATGTTTATTTTGTTTTGTATTTATTAACATATATTATTGATATTATCAATATATTAATATAGTTTTAGTATTTATTATTATATCTAAGACTATTTCATTATTTGTAGTATTTAGTAACATTTAGAATTTTTTTATTTTTAGATTTGGATATTTATTAATATATTATATTAATATTATTATTTTAATGTTTTGTATTATTAATATCTCTACAAATATATCTAATATCTAAAAAAAAAATTTTTATATGCTTTTATATAATTGTATATATTTTCATAATTTTTTATATTTATTCATATATTTTATTAATATCATCAATTTATTAACACGTTAATACTTATAAAATATTTAATTGTTTTTCCGTATTTAGAAATATTTTGAATTTTTTCATAATTATTAGATTTTTATTATTTTGATATTTATTAATATATATGAATATTATTATTCTTTTAATTTGTTTTCTATTATTCATATCTCTAAAAATATACCTAATATATAACAATTTATTTTTAATATTTATTTATATTTTTATATACTTTTATATTTTCTTAATTTTTTATATTTATTATCATATTTTATTAATTTTAATAAAAAATTTTATTCAATCTAATATTTTATTTCAGCTTTATTTCAATGAACAAAAACGACTTGTATTACTTTTAGTTAACGATAACAATGCTGCGCTGATCAGAGCGGTCTAGTTATGATTTTACAGGCCGCTTGTCAACTGGTCAGACCAGCAAAACCACCTTAAACCAGGACAGACCAGCAAAACCACCTTAAACCAGGACAGACCAGCAAACCACCTTTCGCTGGATTAAGCGGTTTTGTTGTTTTCACAGCAAGAAAGCAAAATAAAGTTCTATTTCGGAACTCTTTGTAACCTGTTGCCATGGAGACCTGCCAAGCAGTTACCTGGCAACAGGAAGCCCCTGCCAGCAGGGTTGACACACAGGTCACACCGAGCAGCTGACCAGGAATCAGACACACAGTATCAGAGAGAGGAGAACAGCAGCTGCACAGATCAGAGAAACACAGAGCCACGAGGAGGTGCGGAGGAGGAGGAAAACAGAGGAAGAACGGCAGGAAGTCAGTCATCAAACCTTCATCATGCAGCTACAGACCAAAACCAGTCCCTAAAAGTGTCCCATGAGTTCTCAGGAGTGTGTTTGTACCTCTTTATCCTCCCGGTTTGTCGCTACATCTGTCGGCGTGGGCTCTGCTGGCAGCTGTAGAGCACCGCTGGCGCTCTTGTTGCGCGTGTGGCCCCTGAGACGAGACGAGGCCCGACTGGGGCCCGGCGACAGCAGCTGAGGATGGAGCTGGCGGTTCGGGGAGGAGGGCGTCGAGGTCAGCACCAGGGTCTTCAGAGCGGAGACCTCCGCCTGCAGGACATCAATCTGAGAAGACAGATGGATTTAGAGCTTAAAGAGCCTGAGGTGAGCAGAGAGTGAGACCGAACGAGAGAACGCACCTTGCCCTGGGCCTCCTTCAGCTGCTTCTCAGCTGCCGCTTGTTTCACGTTGGCCTCTCGCACCATCTTATGGGCCTCCTAGAAATGAGAGATGAGCGCACACAAGTTTGTGATATGAAATACTTTTGGGAAGTAGACATGTCCTGTGATCTGACATGCTAAACTTCATCGAAAAATAAAGATACACACTTTCCCTCATATAAATTTTAAGCTGAAGTGTAATATAATGTAATAAAATCATCCATGAACATGTGTTTCTTTTATGACGTGTCAGTCTCTCTACGCTGACACACAACATTCTTCTCCGTTTAGTGTCGATCTGCTGTGCTGTCAGTGATGAGGTCACATTAGTCCCGCCCACCTCAAAGAGACTGGCCGTCAGTTCCTCCAGTTCCTGCTCCAGCTGATTCCTGACATGAGACAGTCTGACACACTCCTCGTCTCTCAACTTCAGCTCCTGAAAACACAGACAAAAGTCAATAAAACATATTTGAATGGGAGTGCCTGTTACATAAACAGTTTACCCAAAAATGTAAAAAATGCAACTTTTCACAAGACGTTAACTGACGGACTGGAGTGGTGTGGATTATTGTGATGTTTTTATCAGCTGTTTGGACTCCCACTCTGACGGCACCCATTCACTGCAGAGCATCCACTGGTGAGCAAGTGACGCAATGCTACAAATCTGATCCAATAATGAAAGAAACTCCTGAGAGTGAGTACATTCTCAGCAAATTTTCATTTTTGGGCCGAACTATTCCTTTAAAGAACCCGAAGCACTGCTCTGAAGAACCTCCGATGAAACATCAAGAACCTTTTACACTGAAAAATGGTTCTGGGCTCAGAATAGAATCTAATATGTGGCACCTTTTGCGCAGCATCCAGCTGCTCTCTGAGGAATTCTGTTCCCTTCTCCTTGATCTCCAGAGAGGAGCTCCGCAGACGGGACATGTTGTACGTCTCTTGTCTATGTGCTCCTGCCTCCTCCTCCTCCTCCTCCTCCTCCTCCGGGGGCATCTTCTCCCTCTGCCTCCCATCACCTCCCAATGTGGGCCTCGGATCTGGCTCCAGGTCTACCAACCTGCAAGATTTCACCAACTCTCAAAAACACATGATATTAAAAAAAACTAAAGGAATATGGTCAGGATTCATATTGGACATTATAGCATTTAAATAAAATGTTTCAAGTCTATATCATGATTCCACTGTGATTCTGTCCTGATGACAAATTCCTTTTACAATCCCAGAATAACCCAGTCATGAAAACATAGCGCCACACCCTCCTTTATGTAGTCTGACAGAACTGTGGATGAATTCATACACGCTCGTGTGTCTTTATAATCAAAATCAGCCCTGGCTGAACTTCAGGGCGGTTTGTGTAGCTCAGCGCTCCCCGGCCTTACCCTCCCCGCGCCCGGCTACAGGACTCCCCGCGACCCGCTGACGTCCACACAAAGAACGTGTCAATCTAACAAAGTGACAGTGTTACAAAGTTGCAGCTCCGCCTTCCCGAGATCAACAGAGATCAACAGTAAGAAAACCACCAATAGATCTGGCTTGAGTTTCCCGCACCCGACTGAGCTCTGTAGCTCTGAGACTTGATCCAGATAAACGACCCGGAATTCGGATCCGCGAGAGATGATTTGGGTCGGACAGTTTAGCAGACTTCTCCTTCTGAGATTGAGCAGGAAAAATGTCCAGCTGTCAATCACAGGTCACATGACCGAGGGGAGGCATCCAGGAATCACGTGATACGCCTCAAACACATACTTCAGTGTCAATGGTCTGTTCTGTTCTGTTCTGTTCGGTGTGTTATTTATGATTCTGCTATTTTGTTTGTTCAGTTCTGTGATGTTGTGTATGTTATTTTATATTACAATGTTTGCTCAGTTTTTGTATGTTCCATCCATGGTTCTGTTTTGTTGCACATATCGTTTAATGTTATGTTATGTTATGTTATGTTATGTTATGTTATGTTATGTTATGTTATGTTATGTTATGTGTTGTGTTGTGTTTTGTGTTATGTTATGTTATGTTATGTTATATGTTTTGTTTTGTTATGTATGTTATGTTTGTTATGTTTTATGTTATGTTGTTCCTTCAGTTCTTGTATGTTATGTTATGTTATGTTATATGTTTTGTTTTGTTATGTTATGTTATGTTATGTTATGTTATGTTATGTTATGTTATGTTATGTTATGTTATGTTATGTTATGTTATGTTATGTTATGTTATGTTATGTTATGTTATGTTATGTTATGTTATGTTATGTTATGTTATGTTATGTTATGTTATGTTATGTTATGTTATGTTATGTTATGTTATGTTATGTTATGTTATGTTATGTTATGTTATGTTATGTTATGTTATGTTATGTTATGTTATGTTATGTTATGTTATGTTATGTTATGTTATGTTATGTTATGTTATGTTATGTTATGTTATGTTATGTTATGTTATGTTATGTTATGTTATGTTATGTTATGTTATGTTATATGTTTTGTTTTGTTTTGTTATGTTATGTTATGTAGTTCATTCAGTTCTTGTATGTTATATGTTATGTTATGTTAACCGGTTTGTTCGGTTCTAGTAGGTTATGTTATGTTTGTTATGTTATGTTGTTCATTCAATTCTTGTATGTTATGTTATGTTAAAAAAAATCCGTTCTAGTATGTCATGTTTGTTCCATTCTGTTATGTTGTGTTATGTTATACGTTATGTTAATTTCTTTGTTCAGTTCTAGTATGTTATGTTATGTTATGTTATGTTATGTTAAATTGTTTGTTATGTTATGTTATGTTAAACTGTTTGTTCAGTTCTGGTATGTTATGTTATGTTTGTTCCATTCTGTTCTGTTGTGTACAGTATGCTATTTTAGGTGTTGTGTTTTGTTAAGTAATGTTATGTTTGTTATATTATATTAATTTCTTTGTTCAGTTCTAGTATGTTATGTTATGTTATGTTATGTTATGTTAAATTGTTTGTTATGTTATGTTATGTTAACTGGTTTGTTCGGTTCTAGTATGTTATGTTGGTTCTATTCTATTCTGTTCTGTTCTGTTATGTTATGTTAAACTGTTTGTTCAGTTCTGGTATGTTATGTTATGTTGGTTCCATTCTGTTCTGTTCTGTTCTGTTCATTTGTTTGTTCAGTTTTGGTTTGTTATGTTTGTTCCATTCTGTTCTGTTGTGTACAGTATGCTATTTTAGGTGTTGTGTTTTGTTAAGTAATGTTATGTTTGTTATATTATGTTGTTACTTAAAAGTTCCTAGTTCTGACTGATTTTCACACATTGATATTGCATGCCTACAATTCTGCTCATTCAGTAGGATGAGTTTAAATCCTCATTATTCATTCACAAAAACAATAGTGTGTGGAAAATTTTGCTCTGTCACCATTTAGCAGTTGTTGCATCACATTAGACCCGTTGAAGTTACATCTAAACAAACAGAGTAATGCAATGGTACTTTCTGTTTAGGTGAAATCTGGACGTACCTCCCGACCGGGCATCTCTCTTTCTCTGCTGTATGCTGATCCGTAAAATCACCTTTGCCAAAGAACACAGGTGATGAGTATACTGCTATCCCAGAATTCCCTGCCACCAGCACCTCGTACCCTGGAACAGACCTGGAGCGTGCTGGAGGAGAGGAGGAGAGCTGCACACGATGGATTCCTTCAAAAGTGTCCATCACTTAAAGTATTTTCCCAGTCCACCACCTCTCTCTCTTAAACACATAATCGCTGTGAATGCATTCACTTCAGCTGCATTTCTTACAGCCAGCCTAGTAAATATAGAGAGATTAGATTCAAGTTCAGAGATTAAGGCATTGTAGGTTTTTTTCTGCATGAATAACCTCTAAAGTTTCAATTCAGGTTATCAAAGTGTAACTAAAGCATTGCACCATAACCTAATGTTTGCAACAATGTAGTTAAATATATACCTAGCATGCTCTCAAAGAGACAAAACTGGAAAGTATTTAAATATAAAAAAGGATAAATACTCAGGCTACAACATTATCCTTATTATACATAAAAGTATAGAATAATGAGATATATTAAATAATTAGATATAATCTGTTTAAAGATGTAAATTGGAAATAAACAGAAAGGTGCATTTAATTAAGTGACAAAATGTTCGACAAAATGTTCAATAAAATGTTCTAGCTGCTTTTGACATAGAGATGGTGAAGTGTTAATGCCATTTTTAAATGTGCCATATAATGCATTAAATCTCTGAGTTCTTCCCATGTCAAATGCAAAGACAGAGCACAGAAAAATCAGCCTTACCCCAGTGACCTAGTGCAGCTCTTTCTCCACAGACTCTTTATGCAAGAGCACTTTCAAAAACCCCGTTCTCGTGAAATACACACACAGATACGATTTGCATGTTTTGAGCATCTAAACGGTTGCAGCTCTTCACATTGGGTGACTTGCACCTTCGTTCCAACCCTGAACGGAGTTCCAGCGCTTGTGGTCAGGCACGGGTTAATGAAATGAAACGGGGCCACACGCAGAGATGCATTTCTTCCACTAGAGGGCCCTGCATAGTGTACTAAACACCCTGCTGAGGGCCTCTGTGATCAGCAAGTTGTTATAGGAGCCTAAACTCCTCATGAATAATTAAGAAATGTTGATTATTTATTTCCTGTATATCTACATAATATTTACATAATTGCAATTAATACTTGATGCCTCTTTTCATCAAGAATGTGCATGAGTGTTTGTGCATGTGTGAGTTTTGAAAGATTTGCTCAGATTAACAAACCCCCCCAGTTTTCCACAATGCCTCTTTGTTAGTGGAAAACAGATTAACAGGTCAAGTGACCGGAGGTGTGGGCGTCTCATGTACTCAATCTTCCCCGTCTTTAACGGTTCCGGTAAATACCATCGACTCCCGAAACATCACACACTGTGAGTAGAGTTGCTTATTTCTTATAGATACAGTGTTTCAGGCCTACAGACAAGAAATGGAATGCAATTGCGTTTGATGTGATGTTTTGTGTTTCTCTTTTAATTATTCTTTTAAATCTCACATTTGCTTCAATTGTTGCAATCAGTTTAGGTGTTGATGTATGCTAACTAACATCAAAATAGCATCTGATTTCTGTTTGCACATGCACTATGTGATTTAGCCAGTGCTGAGCATGCATGCATGTGTTTCCTGGTATAGTTGTCTATACTTATCATCTCTAATCACAGTGAAAGGTCAGTAGAGACTGTGATTGACAGGCTGTGAGTGGTCTTCCTGTCCAGAGAGGGCAGCCATGACGGTGACATACTCACGGCGGGTGGCAGATGCGCGTCTGGGCACTTTTTATTGCCTGCTTCTGCGATGGAAAGGAAGCATCTATAAACTGTTATATCGAGAGCTGCTGATCTTCACTGTGATGTACGGCACAATCAGCATCACGTACAGGTGAACACTGATTCTTCACTTTCTTACAGTATTTGTGGCACTATGGCAAAGTGATGTTATAAGATAGTTATACCATGGTGCTTTGATATGTATCATGGTATTAAAAGACCTTCAGAAAGTGCCATGTTTTTAAGATATGTATCATGGTAGCACCATCAAGTACATAGTATAGTACGCAGAATACCATGGTGCTACCATTCCCGTATTAGTAGCAGCGTAGTATTTCTGGAAGTACATTGGAGTAACATGTATATATATCATTGGAACATGAATCGTATTTTTTAAGTTACATTGGAGTTACATGTTAATACCATTATATATTAATTTCAGTACCAGTGGTTGTACCATGGTACTTTTTTAGGTTTAAAATGTATACTCCAAAAGATGTTTCAAAGAAGGTAAATAAAAACATATTAATACTATGGTATTTTAATATATACCAGGATACATGATAATACCATGGTACTTTGATATACTCTTGTACTAAATGATTAACAAATCCATATACCGTGGTATTTCCAACTCACTGCGGAGAATTTATTGGTATTACCATGTTTTTTAACATTTAACCATAATAGCATAGTATTTCCAGATGTATGTTGGATTACAGTTTCAGTACCAAGTACCATGTGACCCAGTACTTTTTTGTAAGGCTAATATGCATATGGTACTCCAAAAGGTATTTTTAAAGAATACCATGGTACTTTAATATGTACCAGGATACTAAATGATTACCATATTCATATACAATGGCCACAATTTACCCTCACAGAGAAATGTAGGTCAGATATTTTAAGGTTCAGCAGTGACTTTTCTTTCTGTTTTAAAGAAGTTTTCTTTGGATTGTTTGATTACTCAATAGAGAATATAGGAAAATATAACTTAATTCATTTGTGTTTCCTGCTAGCTAAATTCCACATACACATACTGGCTCTAAACCTCTCTTTTCTTTATTCAGAGTTGATCTAGACAAGTATATGGAAACTATCCAATCTTAAAGCAGTGAAAACTGCATCTCTATATTCATCCTATGTGTCTTCTTAAGGTGAAAAAACATGGTTACTATAGGTAAACCGAGGTAAAAAGGATTCGCGATACACATTTTCTTTCAGTCTACAGTGTCAAAGTGTGTTACTTCTAATTGTTTTATTTAATAAAACCATCAGTTATTGAAATATGTGCTCTTTGATTGACAGGTGCATACTGACTGAAGAGCAGCGCAGGATGTTCGAGAAGCTCTCCGTGTACTGTGATCAGTACGCGCAACTGATTCCCTTGTCGTTCGTACTGGGTAAATGTGACTTACAGTAGGGCTTTCTTTGGATTAAAACAACCAATTCTTGACTTTTCTCACAGATGAAACTGTCCTGCAGGTTTCTACGTGACGCTTGTGGTGTCTCGTTGGTGGGGTCAGTACGAGAGCATCCCGTGGCCGGACCGTCTGTCAGCGCTGGTTAGCGGACACGTCCGGGGCGCAGATGAAGGGGCCAGACTCATCCGCAGGAGTCTAATGCGTTACGCCAACCTGTCGGGCATCCTGATCTACCGCTCGGTCAGCACCGCTGCCTACAAGAGGTTCCCGACCATGAGCCACCTCGTTCAAGCAGGTAAACTCCCAGATAGCACACGCACGTCTGCAAGATGTCTGTTAAAGATCGCTTGATCTGGAAAGCATCTGCTGTGTACAAACATCTCTAAGATTTCAGTTTTACATGCATTCTAAATCATAAACATCTTCTAAACGTCTATTTGACATCTGATAGGAAACGTCCTATAGACATAGGCTATTGCAGATGTGCAAACGCTCTAAAAAATACATCTTGCAGATGTAAATGCAGACGTCAAATAGACATCTCCGTTGAAGTCAAAAGTTTACATACCGCTTGCAGAATCTGTAAAATGTTCATTATTTTACCAAAATAAGAGGGATCATACAAAATGCATGTTATTTTTTATTTAGTACTGATCTGAATAAGATATTTCACATGGAAGACGTTTACATAGAGTCCACAAGAGAAAATAATAGTTGAATTTATAAAAATGTCCCCATGCAAAAGTTTACATATGCTTGATTCTTAACACTGTGTTGTTACCACAGCTGTTTTTTTTGTGTGTGATAGTTGTTCATGAGTCCCTTGTTTGTCCTGAACAGTTAAACTGCCTGCTGTTCTTCAGAAAAATCCTTCAGCTCCCACTAATTCTTTGGTTTTTCAGCATTTTTGTGTATTTGAACCCTTTCCAGCAGTGACTTCCAGCAATGATTTTGAGATCCATCTTTTCACACTGAGGACAACTGAGGGACTCATACACAACTATTACAGAAGGTTCAAACGCTCACTGATGCTCCTGAAGGAAACACATTTTTACATTTTGATTTGGAGATCAGGGTAAATTGAACTTATTTTGTCTTCTGGGAAACGTGAGTATCTTCTGTAGCTTCCGAAGGGCAATACTAAATGAAAAAAAAAAGATGATATTTAGGCAAAATAAGATTCTTCATTCTGTTCAATTCAGCTCTTAATGCATCGTGTTTCCTTCAGGAGCATCAGTGAGCGTTTGAACCTTCTGTAATAGTTGTGTTTGAGTCCCTCAATTGTCCTCGGTGTGAAAAGATGGATCTCAAAATCCTACAGTCACTGCTGGAAAGGGTTCAAATATGCAGAAGATGCTTGAAAACTGAAGAATCTGCAGGAGCTGGAGGATTTTTCTGAAGAACAGTGCTTAGTTTAACTGTTCAGAACAAACAAGGGACTCACGAACAACTATCACACAAAAAAACAAACAGCTGTGGATCATCCAGGTAACAACACAGTGTTAAGAAACAAGCATATGTTAACTTTTGCATGGGGTCATTTTTATAAATTCAACTATTATTTTCTCTTTTGGACTCTATGTAAACGTCTTTCACGTGAAATATCTTATTCAGATCAGTACTGAATAAAAAATAACATGCCTTTTGTATGATCCCTCTTATTTTGGTAAAATAATGAACATTTTGCAGATTCGTTGGTATGTAAACTTTTGACCTCAACTGAACGTGTGCTATCAGGGCTTTGATTCGGCCTAAGTAATCTGGCCTAGAACAGCGATTAAAGCCATGTTCTGTGCCGGTACCATTCAGATTTAAACTCAAACAGGAAGGAATTACGGCCAGATTCCTAAGAGCTTTGGCTGTTGAGAAATAGTTAAAGCAAACATGTAAATTCTCATTATTTACTCAACCCTCATGTCAAGTCACCTTTACTTATACAGTGCTTTATACAATATAGATTGTCTCAAAGCAGCTTCACACTAATAAACAGGAAAATACCACTGATAATATGTTGTAAAATTAATTAATTACTTGTGTGAAATGAGCTCAATTCTGTTCAATAACAGTGTTCTGAATTTAATTCTGCTATAAAGCAGCTTTACAGAAGACAGTAGCGTCTTTATTCAGCTCAAGTCAGTTCAGTAGTGTTGATGTTGCAAAGTTAAGGCATCTTTACACAGCCAAGTTAAGGCTGCTCTGTGCCTGCTCAGAATTCAGTGTAAAAACGCAATGTTGCATAAAATTATGCCGGCTCTAACCCACCTCAGCCCCTATTATTAAAGTACTGTATAAAGGTGCAATTGCTGTGTAAATGCATTCATGCCACCTCTGAGCAGCATTAAACAGTCTTTCTTTGTTGTGTCTAACACAAAAAAATGTGTTTGCATAATGTTCTGGACTGTTTTATTCTATACAATAAAAATGAATGGGGCTGAGAAGCTGCAAAAATGACATAAAAACACTGTAAAAGCACATCCCTGATAGCATACGTACATCACGGAGATGTCTATTTGACGTCTGCACTTACATCTGCAAGACGTATTTTTTAGAGTTTGCTCACCTGCGATACGTCTATAGGACGTTTCCTATCAGATGTCAAATAGACTTTTAGAAGATGTTTATGATTTAGAATGCATGTAAAACTGACATCTTAAAGACGTCTAGCAGATGTTTGTACACAGCAGATGCTTTCCAGATGAAGCGATCTTTAACAGACGTCTTGCAGACGTGCGTGTGCCATCTGGGATGAGTGGTATGAACACTTTGAGGATGATTTTTGGAGTGTCAGCATTCTTCATTTTGTGTTGCATGGAAGTGAGGAAGTCATATGGGTTGAAAACTCTCCTGTGCTCTAGGTCTGATGACGGCTGAGGAACTGAGGCAGTTAGAGGAACTGCCCTCCCCTCATAATAAGTTCTGGGTTCCCTGCATGTGGTTTGTCAGTCTGGCCATGAGAGCTCGATCTGAAGGACGCATCAATAATGATGTGGCAATGACCGCCATCCTCAACGTACGTCTACCTTACAAGCGAGTTTGAGGCTGTTTCATGAAACTTTTTGACTGAACCGTTTGATAAGAATCTTTTTTCTCTCTATTTCGGAAATCATGTAGTTTAAGTATTAATGGAGTTATGGAATTTCAGTAGTGACATCAGAATCAAAGTTATTCAGATGACAAGAACTCAATAAGTCTCCCAGTGAGCAATAGTTTGTTTTTAATCATGTTTTTCTCCTGGTAGGAGTTGAACACACTGCGCTCTCAGTGTATGAGGCTGTACGGCTATGACTGGATCAGTCTGCCTCTAGTTTACACACAGGTTTGATGGTTTAAACTCTTTATTTACTAGTACTAGTAATAGAGACAGAGGCGGAACTAGCCAGGCCCATAACATTTCAGATTTCCCTGAATAGATCCAAGCAAAGTCTAAAATGAATAATTTAATAAATTAAATAAAAAGAATAATTGACCAAATTTGTGACCAATCACTATTGATTAATTTAGAATATATATGATTAATCTCTGGTTGGAATGGGAAATGATCTCTAAATGATCTCTAATTGGTTGGAATGTGTAGCGATGATCTCTGATTGGTTGGAATGTGTAACGATGATCTCTGATTTGTTGGAATGTGTAGCGATGATCTCTGATTGGTTGGAATGTGTTGGAATGTGTAGCGATGATCTCTGATTGGTTGGAATGTGTAGCGGTGATCTCTGATTGGTTGGAATGTGTAACGATGATCTCTGATTGGTTGGAATGTGTTGGAATGTGTAACGATGATCTGTGATTGGTTGGAATGTGTAATGATGAATGTGTAGCGATGATCCCTGATTGGTTGGAATGTGTAGCGATGATCTCCGATTGGTTGGAATGTGTTGGAATGTGTAACGATGATCTGTGATTGGTTGGAATGTGTAATGATGAATGTGTAGCGATGATCCCTGATTGGTTGGAATGTGTAGCGATGATCTCCGATTGGTTGGAATGTGTTGGAATGTGTAACGATGATCTGTGATTGGTTGGAATGTGTAATGATGATCTGTGATTGGTTGGAACGTGTAGCGATGATCTCTGATTGGTTGGAACGTGTAGCGATGATCTGTGATTGGTTGGAATGTGTAATGATGAATGTGTAGCGATGATCCCTGATTGGTTGGAATGTGTAGCGATGATCTCCGATTGGTTGGAATGTGTAGCGATGATCTCTGATTGGTTGGAATGTGTAGCGATGATCTCCGATTGGTTGGAATGTGTTGGAATGTGTAACGATGATCTGTGATTGGTTGGAATGTGTAATGATGATCTGTGATTGGTTGGAACGTGTAGCGATGATCT
>NW_015506914.1:148123-154520 GCF_001515645.1 Sinocyclocheilus grahami
GTGTAGCGATGATCTCTGATTGGTTGGAACGTGTAGCGATGATCTCTGATTGGTTGGAACGTGTAGCGATGATCTCTGATTGGTTGGAACGTGTAGCGATGATCTCTGATTGGTTGGAACGTGTAGCGATGATCTCTGATTGGTTGGAACGTGTAGCGATGATCTCTGATTGGTTGGAACGTGTAGCGATGATCTCTGATTGGTTGGAATATACAACAATGATCTCTGATTGATTGGCGTGAACATTTGTGCACACTGAATGGTTGAAATGATTGATGTAGGTGATGAATAGTTTTTGATTTTATTAATAATTATAATAGTTTTTTTTTGTCATGCATTTAAACAGTTTGTACGTGTCCTGTGCTCTCTGATAGGTTGTAACCGTGGCTGTGTACAGTTACTTTTTGACTTGTCTGATTGGTCGGCAGTTCCTCGACCCCACCCAGGGTTACCCGGGTCACAACCTGGACTTCTACCTGCCTGTCTTCACCTTACTGCAGTTCTTCTTCTATGTGGTCTGGCTCAAGGTGTGTTATCTTACTAGTGAAGTATCGCATTAGTTAGGTCTCCACTCCACACTCACCGTCCCTAATAACTGGTTTTATCTAATAAAATGACCGTTTAGCTCTAAATAAACATTGCCTAATTATATGGGGTTCAATGCAGCTGACATGACATACACAAAATCTGGTTATACATACAAATTTAGCGAAACACCACTTTAATAATGGTTACATCACACTGATGTAATGCAGCTACATCATATTTAACAAAAGAAGTCAGAAAATAATTGCATTGGTGTGTTTTCAGGTGGCAGAGCAGCTCATTAATCCGTTTGGGGAGGATGATGATGACTTTGAGACAAACTGGCTGGTGGACCGTAATTTACAGGTACATCATCTGCCCCACTAATGACATGTTTCTTGATCTCCTTTGTGTCATTCTGTCTTGTCTTGTTCTGTGGATTTGTGTGTCTGGTTGTACAGTCTCTTGTTAAATGTTCTCCACTTACATGCATCATGGACCAAAATGACTTTTTATCAACATCCTTTGGCAGAAATACAGCATTGCCGTTTTCAGAAATACCCTTGCAGTCACCCATTATTAATTTATTTTGCAACTGAAAATGTCTAATAATACAATATATTATTATAATATGAAAATAGAGTATTTTTAAGTGTAAAAATGATTTAGTGCACATTAAAACATTTTTATACCTGCATCAAATCTTTAGTTTTTTTGTCACATGAGCCAACATTGCAGCATTGCTCAGATGTTAAACATTCATATTTCTTCTTTTTTGTAAGCACCTGTGCTTATACAAACATAAACAGGTGTATCTTTCTCGCAGGTGTCTCTGCTGTCAGTGGATGAGATGTATGATCTGGTTCCTCTGGTTGAGAGAGATAAATACTGGGATGAATCAGAGCCTCAGCCGCCTTACACAGCTGCCAGCGCCGAACACCGCAAACCCTCATTCATGGGATCTGCTTTGGACATCAGGTGACACACACACACACACACACACTTAATACACAACTACAGCACACACATGCACATTTTTGGGTGCACAAACAAAATTTGTAGATTCTCTTCATTCTATAGCCATTAAAGTGGCATGAAAAACACTTCTGCAATGTAACATTAACAACTGAAACAGGATATTCAGCTGAAAAACAGCTTTGATATAAACCTCCTCTATATGTAATTTGTTAACAAGTAACAGTAATTGTAATTTAAGTGATTTTCTTATGTCAAATGTATTTATTTTTCTTATTTAAGGCAGAACATGTGATTAGAGGGAAAAAAATAAACTCGCTGACTGATCAGTACATTAAGATAATTTTTTTGTAATACAAGTTTTCTGAGTTGTTATGTTTAAATATGCAAATTAGGCATCATCTAGTTAAATGTGCACTAATTTGCATTAAATTCCCAGAACAGAAATCTGAACACTGCATGAAGCCAGGTTAAAAATTCTTGTTTCGTTTTGTTGACATATTAGTTTGGAAAGTTTTTACAGAGGGGATTTTGCATATTTCTTTTTATCATTCGATAAATAAGAAAACACTGCCAACAGCCAGTAAACATTTTCACAGTGTTTTTAGGAATTTTATATTATACATTGAATTGTATGTTATATGAATCAGATAATTGAAATATGAACAAACCTCTCTGTAAAAACCTTCAGAAATATATAGGAATAAAACTGTAAAGTTTAGTGTATATAAATGCTGCTGAATTGGAGAAAAACTCCTTTTGAGAAAACCACGTTTAAAGATACGTATGTATTGTAATTGAAATCTACAGACGCAAAATTGGTAAAATAAAATAAACAAAACAAATGAATGTTTTCTTTCCACTAGACATGTTATGGAAGCAAAATAGCCCAAAATAACTAAATTAACCAGTGAAAAAACAATGGTTTTGCATGTAGTGCCTTGCCTTAATTGATTATTATTAAATGTTTGGGTGGGATACAAAACTTAATAGAAACAGAACTGTCAAAAAATGTCTTTTTTTATTTCATGGTGACTTGTTGCATAGATCAGCAAAAATGAGCGAGGCAATATATTCAAGATTTAAAAGCATATATGTGACCCTGGAGCACAAAACCAGTCTGGAGCACAAAACCAGTCTTAAAGAGATAGTTCACCTGAAAATGTGAACCTTTCAAACCCGTAAGACCTTCGTTCATCTTCAGAACACAAATTAAGATATTTTTGATGGAATCTGAGAGCTGACCCTCCCATAGACAGCAACGCAACTGAAATGTTCCCAAGTCCAGAAACGTAGCAAGGAGATCTGTAAAATAATCCATGTGACATCAGGGGTTCATCTGTAATTATACGAAGCTACGAGAATACTTTTTGTCCGCTAAAGGAAAAAAAAACGACTTTATTCAACAATTCGTCTCCCCGCATCACCCTGGTGCCATTCTGGAGAATATCCACTGGACGGAAACAACGTATGCTGTTCTGTGTCAGCTGCGTCACGCCGGATCTGTTTCCTGCGTTGTTGTGATTTGATCTGAACGGAAACAGTGTATCCGTGTCCATCAAAAATATCTTAATTTGTGTTCCGAAGATCAACGAAGGTCTTACGGGTTTGAAACGACATGAGGGTGAGTAATTAATGACAGAATTTTCATTTTTGGGTGAAAACTTTTATGCCAAAAATCATTAGGATATTATGTAAAGATCATGTTCCATGACGATATTTAGTAAATGTCTTACCGTAAATATATCAAAACATAATATGCATTGCTAAGAACTTCATTTGGACAACTTTAAAGATGATTTTCTCAATATTTAGATTTTTTTTGCACCCTCAGATTCCAGATTTTCAAATAGATGTTATCACGGCCAAATATTGTCCGATCCTAACAAACCATACATCAATGGAAAGCTTATTTATTCAGCTTTCAGATGATGTATAAATCTCAATTTCCAAAAATGGACCCTTATGACTGGTTTTGAGGTCCAGGGTCACATTTGGTCTTACAGAAGATCCTCAAGGTCAGTTGTGGGATAAAAACAAGGTCACCGTTCTCTCTCTGTCTCTCAGCGTTCCCAAAGAGGAAATGGAATTCCAGCACAATCTGGAGCAGATTAAAGAACATGAGGAGGCCAATCATTCCACTCCATTCCTGGGCAGCTTGAGTCGCATTCTGGGTGTCCAGTCGCCCAATTTCTCCCGCCCGACACCCACGTCCCGAGTCTCCCTCCTGCGGCGGCGTCCCCGCGCCCCCTTCTCTCGTTTCCCCCTTTACCTCCATCCCGAGAACTCTCCGATGCCCAGCCACGCCCGGAATGCTGACATAGAGGATGCGTTCTCATCCATGCCTCTATACGAAAGACCCGGTTTCTACAGTTGCCCTCAGACGCCCATCCACTGCGTCCCTCCGTCCATTCCTCGCCCAAGGCTGCGAAGAGCGCACGGCGACAGCTCCAGCTCCCTGGCGCATCCCCTGGTGGGCTCGCCAGTCCTGTCTACACCTGACACGCCCGCGCCTCCGTCCTCCGCCTTCCCTTGGGTGGGCGAAGACAGTGAACATTCGGGTCCCGCTTTCTGCTTTCCGGACCCTGTGCCTGAGCTGTTACCCAAAGTATGGCCAAGTCAAGGGTTGCCGTCGCGTCGGCCCCTGCCTCTACGACTCTCTTTGGACACGTCGCCATCTCCGTCTACACCCGAAAGGGTGTTTTCTTTCACCCCTCCATCTTGGCCGCAAGCTCAAATCCACACTGCCAGTTCAGGGAGTGTGAATGTGACCGCAGCGACAAACAGCAACAGTAACCTGTGCAACGGGGCAGCAAATAATCCCTGGCCAATCAGCAGAAGCACCACTGCAAGCACAGCCAATCCTGTCAGCACCAGCCCCACAGCGACTCAGCAGACAGCCAATCAGCACAACTCTGCCAACGACTCTGGCATCTCATTGGCTGAGGGGGATCTGTTGGGTGCTGTGGTGAAAATGAGGGAACAGCTCTGAGTTAGGTGGAAAATACCAGCTTAGACCAGCATGAATTCTCTTCCAGACTGGTTTAGAGCTGATCCAACAGGTTAAGATCTTTGCCTTGGGTGAGTGAAGGTAGTGAACATTCGGGTCCTGCTTTCTTCTTTCCGGACCCTGTTTTTGAACTGTTACCTAAAGTACGCCACAGTCAAGGGTTGCCATTGCACCTGGACACGTCCTCATCTCTGTCTACACCAGAGAGGGTGCTTTCATCACCCCTCAACACCGCCAGATCAGAACCCGGGAATGTGGCCGTGACGTCAAACAGCAACACTTACCTGTGCAACAACACCTAGCCAATCCGCAGAAGCACCACTGCAAGCACAGCCAATCCTGTCAGCCCAAGCCTCACGGCGACTCAGCAGACAGCCAATCAGCACAACTCTGCCAATGACTCTGGCATCTCATTGGCTGAGGGGGATCTGTTGGGTGCTACAGTGAAAATGAAGGAACAGCTGGAAAATATACCAGCTTAGACCTGAATTCTCTAGGTCGGACTGATTTAGAGCTGGTCCAGCATGTTTTTGTCTACATTTAAGACATTTTAAGAAACCTCAGTATCAAAAACCTTTCTGGGGTTCTCAGAAGCGGAAGTCGTCGTAAACTTCTACAGTGGTCAACATAAATTCTCATTTGCCCCAACAGCAAAAAAAAAAAAAAAAAAAAGAATCCATGGTAGACTTTCTGACATTCCAAAAGAGGAAAAAATATTGAGAGATTAATTACGCTGGCCAGATGTGAGAAAGATGCCAAACTGCCTTCACTCCCTTAGCTGTTGTGTTAGAAACACTCATGCAGAAACGACTTTTATGTAAGTTAATGGAAAGGTAATAAAACACAAAGTATAGTCCTTTTTACAAAATACTAAATATTATATATATGTATAACTTTGCTAGATTTATGATGTTAATAACTGTGGAAACGTCATCACAGTCAGTGAATAAGGTCCATGAATTATAACATGCATAATTTGATCAGTTCCATCAATCAAACTGATCATTTCACTTTCCGGTCATCGTTATTTTTTTATTATACTGCTGTACAGTATGTAACTCGTATAAATCAGTAAAATCACTTCTTGATCTCCACTGTCACTCTCATTGCATAAACAATGTTGCAGAATATTTATAAAAATTATAAAACAAATGATATCAAAGAAAAGGTCCAGATCCACACAAAGATCCTGGTGCAGAACAAACCTCCCAAACACAGTGCATCATGGGACTGTAACTGAATTAAACTCTTTTGTACCAAGCTGCGCACTTTACACTAATTCTTCTCAGAATGAGGTGAACGGAGGGTAAAATCAAAGCCCAGTTTAATCTTGCCTTGATTTACTGCAGAATATTTATAGTCAGCATGCATTTGTTTAACATGTTTGACATCATTATTCAAGCCACTCAGCAGGTACATCAAATGCATTTCTTCTTTATCTGTATATATAAAGAGAAGATATTATGGTACGTACCTGATGGAAAATAGAGTTTAGTTTTGCAGTGCATTCACATCTAGATTCTTAAATACTTTATATAAACTATTGGAATTTTCATGACTTTCTAGGCCTGTGTGATTAATAATATGAGTTTTTATTCATATTTTAAAGTTTTATTTTTATGTATTGTCCATTTTAATTTTAGATTAGGTTTTAGTAATTCTAGATTTTTTTTTCTGGCTCTCTTTCACTTAGTCAGGAAATGCTTTATGAATTATGCATCTATTCTTAAATAATTGATGTATAGGTATTTTCATGAATCTTCTAGTGTTGTTTTAGCATCCTAAATATACTATAATCGTTTTTTGAATTAGTATTTATTTTTATGTTTTCCATTTTAATTTGACTAAGTTTTAGTAATTTTGTGCGTTTGGTCTAGATTTTATTTT
>NW_015506914.1:154530-168316 GCF_001515645.1 Sinocyclocheilus grahami
AGGCATCATCTAGTTAAATGTGCACTAATTTGCATTAAATTCCCAGAACAGAAATCTGAACACTGCATGAAGCCAGGTTAAAAATTCTTGTTTCGTTTTGTTGACATATTAGTTTGGAAAGTTTTTACAGAGGGGATTTTGCATATTTCTTTTTATCATTCGATAAATAAGAAAACACTGCCAACAGCCAGTAAACATTTTCACAGTGTTTTTAGGAATTTTATATTATACATTGAATTGTATGTTATATGAATCAGATAATTGAAATATGAACAAACCTCTCTGTAAAAACCTTCAGAAATATATAGGAATAAAACTGTAAAGTTTAGTGTATATAAATGCTGCTGAATTGGAGAAAAACTCCTTTTGAGAAAACCACGTTTAAAGATACGTATGTATTGTAATTGAAATCTACAGACGCAAAATTGGTAAAATAAAATAAACAAAACAAATGAATGTTTTCTTTCCACTAGACATGTTATGGAAGCAAAATAGCCCAAAATAACTAAATTAACCAGTGAAAAAACAATGGTTTTGCATGTAGTGCCTTGCCTTAATTGATTATTATTAAATGTTTGGGTGGGATACAAAACTTAATAGAAACAGAACTGTCAAAAAATGTCTTTTTTTATTTCATGGTGACTTGTTGCATAGATCAGCAAAAATGAGCGAGGCAATATATTCAAGATTTAAAAGCATATATGTGACCCTGGAGCACAAAACCAGTCTGGAGCACAAAACCAGTCTTAAAGAGATAGTTCACCTGAAAATGTGAACCTTTCAAACCCGTAAGACCTTCGTTCATCTTCAGAACACAAATTAAGATATTTTTGATGGAATCTGAGAGCTGACCCTCCCATAGACAGCAACGCAACTGAAATGTTCCCAAGTCCAGAAACGTAGCAAGGAGATCTGTAAAATAATCCATGTGACATCAGGGGTTCATCTGTAATTATACGAAGCTACGAGAATACTTTTTGTCCGCTAAAGGAAAAAAAAACGACTTTATTCAACAATTCGTCTCCCCGCATCACCCTGGTGCCATTCTGGAGAATATCCACTGGACGGAAACAACGTATGCTGTTCTGTGTCAGCTGCGTCACGCCGGATCTGTTTCCTGCGTTGTTGTGATTTGATCTGAACGGAAACAGTGTATCCGTGTCCATCAAAAATATCTTAATTTGTGTTCCGAAGATCAACGAAGGTCTTACGGGTTTGAAACGACATGAGGGGGAGTAATTAATGACAGAATTGCTGAAAAACAGCTTTGATATAAACCTCCTCTATATGTAATTTGTTAACAAGTAACAGTAATTGTAATTTAAGTGATTTTCTTATGTCAAATGTATTTATTTTTCTTATTTAAGGCAGAACATGTGATTAGAGGGAAAAAAATAAACTCGCTGATTGATCAGTACATTAAGATAATTTTTTTGTAATACAAGTTTTCTGAGTTGTTATGTTTAAATATGCAAATTAGGCATCATCTAGTTAAATGTGCACTAATTTGCATTAAATTCCCAGAACAGAAATCTGAACACTGCATGAAGCCAGGTTAAAAATTCTTGTTTCGTTTTGTTGACATATTAGTTTGGAAAGTTTTTACAGAGGGGATTTTGCATATTTCTTTTTATCATTCGATAAATAAGAAAACACTGCCAACAGCCAGTAAACATTTTCACAGTGTTTTTAGGAATTTTATATTATACATTGAATTGTATGTTATATGAATCAGATAATTGAAATATGAACAAACCTCTCTGTAAAAACCTTCAGAAATATATAGGAATAAAACTGTAAAGTTTAGTGTATATAAATGCTGCTGAATTGGAGAAAAACTCCTTTTGAGAAAACCACGTTTAAAGATACGTATGTATTGTAATTGAAATCTACAGACGCAAAATTGGTAAAATAAAATAAACAAAACAAATGAATGTTTTCTTTCCACTAGACATGTTATGGAAGCAAAATAGCCCAAAATAACTAAATTAACCAGTGAAAAAACAATGGTTTTGCATGTAGTGCCTTGCCTTAATTGATTATTATTAAATGTTTGGGTGGGATACAAAACTTAATAGAAACAGAACTGTCAAAAAATGTCTTTTTTTATTTCATGGTGACTTGTTGCATAGATCAGCAAAAATGAGCGAGGCAATATATTCAAGATTTAAAAGCATATATGTGACCCTGGAGCACAAAACCAGTCTGGAGCACAAAACCAGTCTTAAAGAGATAGTTCACCTGAAAATGTGAACCTTTCAAACCCGTAAGACCTTCGTTCATCTTCAGAACACAAATTAAGATATTTTTGATGGAATCTGAGAGCTGACCCTCCCATAGACAGCAACGCAACTGAAATGTTCCCAAGTCCAGAAACGTAGCAAGGAGATCTGTAAAATAATCCATGTGACATCAGGGGTTCATCTGTAATTATACGAAGCTACGAGAATACTTTTTGTCCGCTAAAGGAAAAAAAAACGACTTTATTCAACAATTCGTCTCCCCGCATCACCCTGGTGCCATTCTGGAGAATATCCACTGGACGGAAACAACGTATGCTGTTCTGTGTCAGCTGCGTCACGCCGGATCTGTTTCCTGCGTTGTTGTGATTTGATCTGAACGGAAACAGTGTATCCGTGTCCATCAAAAATATCTTAATTTGTGTTCCGAAGATCAACGAAGGTCTTACGGGTTTGAAACGACATGAGGGTGAGTAATTAATGACAGAATTTTCATTTTTGGGTGAAAACTTTTATGCCAAAAATCATTAGGATATTATGTAAAGATCATGTTCCATGACGATATTTAGTAAATGTCTTACCGCTTAATTTTTGATTAGTAATATGCATTGCTAAGAACTTCATTTGGACAACTTTAAAGATGATTTTCTCAATATTTAGATTTTTTTTGCACCCTCAGATTCCAGATTTTCAAATAGATGTTATCACGGCCAAATATTGTCCGATCCTAACAAACCATACATCAATGGAAAGCTTATTTATTCAGCTTTCAGATGATGTATAAATCTCAATTTCCAAAAATGGACCCTTATGACTGGTTTTGAGGTCCAGGGTCACATTTGGTCTTACAGAAGATCCTCAAGGTCAGTTGTGGGATAAAAACAAGGTCACCGTTCTCTCTCTGTCTCTCAGCGTTCCCAAAGAGGAAATGGAATTCCAGCACAATCTGGAGCAGATTAAAGAACATGAGGAGGCCAATCATTCCACTCCATTCCTGGGCAGCTTGAGTCGCATTCTGGGTGTCCAGTCGCCCAATTTCTCCCGCCCGACACCCACGTCCCGAGTCTCCCTCCTGCGGCGGCGTCCCCGCGCCCCCTTCTCTCGTTTCCCCCTTTACCTCCATCCCGAGAACTCTCCGATGCCCAGCCACGCCCGGAATGCTGACATAGAGGATGCGTTCTCATCCATGCCTCTATACGAAAGACCCGGTTTCTACAGTTGCCCTCAGACGCCCATCCACTGCGTCCCTCCGTCCATTCCTCGCCCAAGGCTGCGAAGAGCGCACGGCGACAGCTCCAGCTCCCTGGCGCATCCCCTGGTGGGCTCGCCAGTCCTGTCTACACCTGACACGCCCGCGCCTCCGTCCTCCGCCTTCCCTTGGGTGGGCGAAGACAGTGAACATTCGGGTCCCGCTTTCTGCTTTCCGGACCCTGTGCCTGAGCTGTTACCCAAAGTATGGCCAAGTCAAGGGTTGCCGTCGCGTCGGCCCCTGCCTCTACGACTCTCTTTGGACACGTCGCCATCTCCGTCTACACCCGAAAGGGTGTTTTCTTTCACCCCTCCATCTTGGCCGCAAGCTCAAATCCACACTGCCAGTTCAGGGAGTGTGAATGTGACCGCAGCGACAAACAGCAACAGTAACCTGTGCAACGGGGCAGCAAATAATCCCTGGCCAATCAGCAGAAGCACCACTGCAAGCACAGCCAATCCTGTCAGCACCAGCCCCACAGCAAGAGAAGATATTATGGTACGTACCTGATGGAAAATAGAGTTTAGTTTTGCAGTGCATTCACATCTAGATTCTTAAATACTTTATATAAACTATTGGAATTTTCATGACTTTCTAGGCCTGTGTGATTAATAATATGAGTTTTTATTCATATTTTAAAGTTTTATTTTTATGTATTGTCCATTTTAATTTTAGATTAGGTTTTAGTAATTCTAGATTTTTTTTTCTGGCTCTCTTTCACTTAGTCAGGAAATGCTTTATGAATTATGCATCTATTCTTAAATAATTGATGTATAGGTATTTTCATGAATCTTCTAGTGTTGTTTTAGCATCCTAAATATACTATAATCGTTTTTTGAATTAGTATTTATTTTTATGTTTTCCATTTTAATTTGACTAAGTTTTAGTAATTTTGTGCGTTTGGTCTAGATTTTATTTTTTTTGCTGACTCACTTTCACTTAAAGACAGGAAAAGCTTCATGAATTATGCATCTATTCTTAAATTTCATTCATCATTAATTATGCATGTCTGTTCTCAAATGTCTTGTTTTCTTTTTTTTTGTTGTTACATCCTGCCAGTAAATGTGAGCCTGGAGCACAAAAGCAGTGTTAAGTCGCTGGGGTATATTTGTAGCAATAGCCAACAATACATTGTATGGGTCACAATTATACATTTCTCTTTTATGCCAAAAATCATTAGGATATTAAGTAAAGATCATGTTCCTTGAAGATATTTAGTAAATTTCCTACTGTAAATATATCAAAACGTAATTTTTGATTAGTAATATGCATTGCTAAGAACTTTAAAGATGATTTTCTCAATATTTAGATATTTTTGCACCCTCAGATTCCAGATTTTCAAATAGTTGTATCTCAGCCAAATATTGTCCGATCCTAACAAACCATACATCAATGGAAAGCTTATTTATTCAGCTTTCAGATGAGGTATAAATCTCAATTTCAAAAAATTGACCCTTATGACTGGTTTTGTGCTCCAGGGTCACATATATCTCTGATCTAGGAACTCAATTCTATTTATAGGAACATAAAAAAAGGACACACACAACTTCACTAGTAATATTTTTTATTGAGATCAATGATTTCATATAGAATACTGCATATAATGTGGCGTATAATATCTACGGTTGGGTTCGGGCAGGATCTCTAGTAAACTACAGCAGAGTATCTCATATATCTCAACACTCATATGGCCTGACATGCTTGGCGCACTGACTCCGTCATAAACCCAGAGACTGTCTAAGAGCTTTCCTTTCCCAGAGTGTGTCTGTCAAACAGATATTCGGCCATGCCGTTCTGAGGGGCGCCCATCCGCCGCAGGCTGCTCACCCAGTCCGCCAGCTCTTTAATGGACTTCACCTGCTCGTCCAGGTAATGCGTCTCCAGGAAATCACAAACCTGTGACAGAAAGATTCAGAAATATTTCCCTTTGTGACACTGTTAGTTTACCACTAACGATCACTTACAGTAATTACAGGTGGTGATTTTAATTCAGGGTTTCTACATAAAACTCCTTACAGACGCGAGGGTCAGTCTTGCCTTTCATATTCTCATGAATGAGGTCACATAGATAGATCTGATCCTAAACGGGATAAATTATGTGTTCTGGGTAACTCCCTTAAAACAACTGACAGACAAAGCCTGTTCTAGTCACAAAATACAAAAAAAATGACAAAATACACAATGTTTTTTGGAGATGTTACTACAGGGTTTCCAAACTTTCTGACTAAAGAATGATTTTTTTAAAATAATGATCACAAATAGACATTTCTAGCCAATTATTTATATCTGAACATAACTAGGAAATGTAGAATTTTTAGAACTTTTGAAATGAATGCATTTATTTTTATCATTGTATCATTAACATTCTATTATAGTTTTTTTTCAGATTTTGAATTGGTATCCATTTTAATATTTTCAATTTTTCATATTTAGTTTAAGTTTTAGTCATTTTTTTTAAATGCCTAGTTTTTATTTCAGTTTTAGTTTGAGTTTTTTTTCAAACATTTTTTTAATATGTAAAGTCATGGGATTTTAAAATTAGCGATTAACAGGGTTTTCTTTAACTAAAAGTACAACCATAAATACATTTTTTGTTATTCGAAATAAAATAAATATTAACTAAAAATAAATATTTAATATTTTTACACATTTTATTTCAGTTAATGCTTATTTTAGTGCTTGGGCAACGATTAATTGCGATTAATCGCATAAATTTTTTTTAATCGTGATTAATCGCATCCAAAAAAAAAAGTTTTTGTGTACATAATATCTGTGTGTGTACTGTGTATATTTATTATGTATATGTAAATACAAACACATGCATGCATATATTTAAGAAAAATATGTTATGTTTATATATTAAATATATTTATATATAAAATAAATTATATGAATATAAATATATGTAAATATTTTCTAAATATATACTGTATGTGTGTGTCTTTATATATACATAACAAATATAAACAGTACACAAACAGATATTACGTTCACAAAAACGTTTAATTTAGGATGCGATTAATCCCGATGAATCGTTGCCCAAGCACTAGTGTATTTTATTTGTAAATAACAAAAGTGTTTTTAATGGTTTAACTTTTAGTTCAAGACAACCAAAAAATAACTTCCATGACCAAACCCTGTGCCTATGTTTGTGTACTTACATGTGGATCATTATGTTGAGTTGCCAGCTTGTGAAGCTCCAGTAAGGACAGATTTACACTCTTTTCCAGAGCCAGAGCACATTCCAGCGCTTCCAGACCGCTGCCCCACTCATCCCGATCCGGCTTCTGCACACACACACGCTCATTCACTCCAGTCATTTCACATTAGAGAGACAGCGCTGTTCTGTACCTTGATGTCCTGCAGGTAGATCCGTCCTCCTCTGTGGTTCTGCAGACTCATCAGCTTCTCCGCATGCTCTCGCTCCTCCTTAGACTGCTCGTGGAAAAACTTGGCAAAATTGGGCAAAGACTTGTCATCCCTGTCAAAATAATACGCCTGGAGAGAAGAGCAGTCAACCACGAACCCTTTAGAAACCCCCGAGGACAGTTCAGTCCGTTCACACAGAGCTGTGGCGATCGGTCGTATAATGAGTGTGTGCTCTCACCATGGACAGGTAGACGTACGAGGCGTAGAGCTCCAGGTAAATCTGTCTGTTAATGGCAGCCTCACACTCCTGATGGAAGCTCTGTCTCACCTGAGAAGTCATGATTCTGAAACAAGACCTCAAATTGTATCCGTACGTACATATGAAGGTATATTGGTTTGAAAGTTTTTTTTTTTTTTTTTACTTTTGTAAATAAATACACACATTATACACACACACGCACCCATAATTACAGGCCTCTCTCATCTTTTTAAGTGGGAGAACTTGCACAATTGGTGGCTGACTAAATACTTTTTTTCCCCACTGTATATATATATATATGTGTGTGTATATATATATAATGTGTGTGTGTATATATATATGTGTGTGTATATATATATTTATAGATAAAAAGTACAATATTTTATATATACACAAATAGATGTATATTATAAATTATATATGCATGTACATGGAAGGTCATAGATTTTCTATTTTATTTTTTTTGGTTTTAACTAAAATCATTAAAACATTTTCGTTATTTGAAATAAAAAAAAATATTAGCTGAAATAAAATATGTAAAAAAAAAACAGTTTTCAAAAATGAAAATGTTGGTTTTAATGGTTTTAGCTACAGAAAACCCTTTTAATCACTAATTTTCTAATTTTCAACATTTGCAATTTTCATTTGTTTTAATTTGAAGTACTAAAGTAACTAAAACTGAAATAAAAAAAACAATAAAACATATGCATACGTTTAAAAAACACACAATAAATGACTAAAATGTAAAGGGAAACAAATATGAAAAAGAAAAATACAAAAAAAAACTCACATTTCGAATAAAAACTATAATAGCATATTAATTACACCATGCTAAAAATGATAAAACACTTAACACGTGATTTAAATACTCATGTTGTACCCTTATTTTAGATGCACTGCATAAGCATTTAATATATAAGATGCACTAATATGTAAATAAGTCATAGCTTACCCCGAGACAAATATGAATTAATCCTGATCCAAATCTCACACAGATCTCTCACAGTGTGTCCTGAAGACAAGCGAGACGCAAGAGCAGCTCTCTGATGACCACAATCAGAATTATTGACATAAACAGACGCGCGCGCGTTATTCTGGCCCATAAATAAACCCCCAGAGGTCACTTTTCAAAATAAAAGTGCTGATAAAAATAAAACAAAATTACATTTTTATATATATATATTTAAAAAACACGTGTGATTTCACAGATACTTTCAATAATATACTATATACAATAATACGCTCGTATTATCTATTTTAAAAATAAAAGAGGTTTCTGAGTTATCCCGGTCCACCTGATGTCGCTGTTTAATGTAGAAGGCTTTTAATATGAATATTGTTTATATTCGTTCGTTCATTCGCCTGTCGATTAGAGCCCGCCTACTGACGCCTGCCTTTGAGCCAATCAGTTCGGAATGCTTACGAACGTCACGCAACGTAATTAATATTCATGAGCCATAGTAGCAGAAAAGCAACTTCTGATGTTTAAAATGAGAAATGGATTCTGTCTCGCTGCATCCACCCTCTACTGTGTTTTTTGATTTAGAGACAACTGGTTTAGGTATGTGACTTTATAAATTAAATCCTTATTTAAGCACGAGAAATGTGCAGCATTATGCTAATGATGGTATGAATCCAGCTTTCATGCATGTCTCTACTCAGTGTTTTGAAAACAAAAGTTATGTATGGCATAATTCTCAAATCCTAGACTATAACATTTTTATTTTTTATAATTTATTCATAATGGTATATAAACGATCCTTCAGAAATAATTCTAATATGCTGATTTGGTGCTCAGTTATATTTGATGATCAGTTTTAATACTGGTTTCTCTTATTATTATTATTATTATTATTGTTGAAAACAGTTTTAGATGTTAAAAATTCAGCTTTGCATCACAGGAATAAATTACATTTTAAAATGTTTTGAAATAGAAACAGTTATTTTAAATTGTAATAATACTTCACAATATATATATATATAATAAATGCAGCCTTGGTGAACATAAGAGACTTATTTAAAAACATATATATATATATATATATAATTTATTTATTTATTCATATTTTTTGACCTATAGTGTGTGTATATATATATATATATATATATGTGTGTGTGTGTGTATATATACAGTATATATGATAATGTATTAGTGTGTATGTACATATATACACACACACACACACACATATATATATATATGATGTTTTTTATTATTTAATTCTAATACACTGATTTGGTGCTCAGTTATATTTGATGATCAATTTTAATAATAATTATTATTATTATTAATGTTGAAAACTGTTTTAGTTAAAAATTCAGCTTTGCATCACAGAAATAAATTACATTTTAAATAGTTTTGAAATAGAAACAGTTATTTTAAATTGTAACAATACTTCACAATTATTTTAATCAAATAAACGGAGCCTTGGTGAACATAAGAGACTTTAAAAACATGTATATATTTTTTTAAATATTATTTTGACCTACTGTATAGGGTGTGTGTGTGTGTGTGTATATATATATTATGTTTTTTTATTATTTAATTTTTGCAAAATGTTACTTATTGCATATATTCTCCACCTCCAGATCCCTCGTGTGATATGGTCCAGCTGGAGGTCACACTCTCCAGGATTACAGGTTTCAGTGTGAGACGTCACCGTTTGTTTCTCCATCACCAGCTCTCTCCGAGAAGCCCTGCTCTCCTTCATAACCTTCCTCCGGATGCTGGGTCGGCCGCTCCTGGTGGGCCACAACATCCGCAGGTTTGACTGCCACGTTTTGGCCAGAGCTCTGGATGAGTTCGGCCTTAGGTCAGACTTCCAGAAAGAGGTTTCTGGATTCGTGGACACCCTTCCTTTGGCCCGACAGCTTCTCAAAGACAGTGGCCTCCAGAGCTTCAAGCAGGAGAACTTGGTTAAGACCCTCCTGGGAGTTTCATATGCGGCCCATAATGCTCTAGAGGACGTATAAGCCCTGCAGAAACTCTACTGGGCCCTCAAGCCCACGGCCAATCAGATCCAGCAGCACATTTTCCCTCTGTACTCATTGGCTACTGCAGCTGTCAATCAAGTTCCAGCGCCATCTGGACAGAGCGCTTTAGTAAAGCACTGGATATTACAAGAGAAGAAAGAGCAGAGGATTCATGATCTCAGATCAGAAGCACACACCACCTTTATTTAATCAGTATTTATAAAACCAGTTAAGATGCTTTTATTGCAAAAAAACCAATGTGACGCATTGGTAATATTTTGTATGATTATGGTTAGCAACTAATGATGTATTTATGTTCTTTAATAAATAAGTGTATTTAAATACCTATATATTTGTATTATTTATTTCAGATTTAATTTAGTGATTTAATAATTAAATTAAATTATATATTTTTATTATATTTATATAATTTTAAATATTTTTTTTGTTATCATAATTTTTTTTATAATTTCTCAAATCTTATAAAATGTTTATATTTATTTATATAGTGTATCCTTCAGAAATCATTCTAATAGGCTGATTTAGTGCTCAGATATTATCAATTATTATTGATGATCAGTTATTAATGATGGTTATTATAAGCAGTTGTGCTATATTTTAACAGTTGTGTATATTTAAATTAGTTATAAATTTAATTTAAATTATATTTAATTTATACTTTTAGCATACGTGAATATTTAAAAAAAATAACATTAAATTTTATTTATTATTCTTAATTGAATGACCTATTTTCTTTTTATATATATATATATATATATATATATTTTTTTTTTTCCCCTCTGGTTTTGGGAACAGGCCCATATGGATCAACTATTAACCTTAATTTACATGTCAGGACTAGATCTTCTACACATAATGAATTTGCTTAGTAAAATAGTGGATTTTTCTAGTAAAAATAAATAAAAAAATACTCCATGTATTTGTGTGAGTACGAGTATAAAACAAAATCATGTATAACACAGAAGTTAACAATAATTCAATACCAATGGTGAATAATAATGAAATATTTACATCATTACGAAAGCTTTACATCATTTCTAAAAGCTTCATTATAAGTCTACTGTATATTGTATGTACAGACTTTTGAAATATAACGCATGTACTCCAAAATGCATTGTTTTATGAAATTTTGCTAGTTGAACTAGAACATGACACAGTGTAAGTGTGTAAAAGCAAACACAGTGATCCAATAAAACACAATCGGTTCACGCCCAGGCTGAGAATGATTAATGGAGAACCTAACCTTTGTCTGGGAAACCTGTTGTGTAAGTTTAGCTCATAAAAACCGGTCAGAAACGAGCAGGTGAAAGATTACAGTTATTTATTAGAGATTACATACAGAGTTCCTCTTCTCAGACACATGCTCCATTACAGCTCGGAAAGCGCCATACATTCATTCGCTCGGTCTTTAGCCATCGATCGCAGAATAATACAGCTCCAAAAATATAGAAAGAATCCTGGAAACCAACAGGGTTGAGGTCAGTCTTCTGGTTTTACATGTAGGAATCTGACGAGGGCACTAAAAATACAGTGAACAAACATCGGGATGCCGGTCATTCCCAGCATCCTTTGTGCTCTTCACACTGCTAGTGCAAATAGTAACTACAGCAATAAAGCACAACCACACATCAAGCCATACAGTTGCACTTATGAGGAAGAATACAAATCGGTAACATAGTTTCACATGTATGAAAACACTTTTTCAGGTTGCACTGGTAATCAAATCACAAAGCTCGTGTCTGTCACAGGAGTGGCTCGTTTAGCAATAAAACTGTTTCACCATGTATGTTCTTCATGGAAGAGTGTGTCCTCAGCAAGGACTCACTACTGTTCTTTAGTAGTAGTAGCGTCTTAAAAACGTTAAAATTGGTCTAAAGTCTTTGTTACCAGGTTTTAATGTAAAAGTAAAACCGTTACAGTCCTCCATCTGGGTTTGATTTTTTTGAACATGCAAAAGGTGTTATGCAAAAACAATCTCTGATGGAACAAATTTCGTTTCATAAAATGTTTATATCTCGCAGCCAATAGTGAGTGATCATGCATCCGTGCATTGAACTTATATACGCCAACATGAAATCAAAACTGACTTCGTTTACTTTCTTAAACGAAGGAATAGTTGTAGTAGAATTTACTGAAAATTGACTCACTCTCAGGTCATCCGAGATGTAGGTGAGTTTGTTTCTTCATCAGATTTGGTGAAATGTAGCATTGCATCACTTGCTCACCAATGGATGTGAATGGGTGCCGTCAGAATGAGAGTCCAAACAGCTGATAAAAACATCACAATAATCCACAAGTAATCCACAGCACTCCAGTCCATCAGTTAATGACCTGAGAAGGGAAAAGTTACATGTTTGTAAGAAACAAATCCATCAAGACGTTTTTTACTTTTTAATAAAATATGGAATACTTGTGGATTATTGTGGTGTTTTTATCAGCTGTTTGGACTCTCATTCTGACGGCGCCCATTCACATCCAGTATTAATGATTATATTTCACAAAAAGTACAACGATGCAACCGCCATGGAATAAATGAATATTACAAATTACTAAGTGAATATTAATTAATATATTTCGCAAAAAATACAACTACACAACCTAGATGGAATAATTTATATTAAATTAATATTATGGATTATTAAAAGAATATTAATACTTATTCTAAAAAATAAAACTACAACTACACAACCTAAATGGAATAAATTAATATTAACTAATATTTCTCACACAAAAAAAACTATACAACCTAAATGGAGCATCTAAATATGAATGAATATTAAATAAATATTATTAAGTGAATATTAATGATTATATTTCACAAAAATCACAACTACACAGCCTACATGGAATAAATGAGTATTAAGAAATACTAAAAGAATATTACAGATTATGTGAATATTAATGAAAATATTTCACAAAAAAATCACAACTACACAACCTACATGGAATAATTGATTATTAAATAAAGATTAATGAATATATATATATTTTTACAAAAAATCTCAACTACACAACCTACTCTAAGCATGATTTTTAACTACAACCAACAAACTTTGTCTATTTAGATTTTTTTTTATTCATTTTTTTAGACTCTACTAAAATATACCGTGGTTTAATCATGGTACGTGTCCAAAAACAGGTTTTATTAGTAATGTGGTGACCTCTGACCTCCAGACAGATAAGCATGAGGCTCATTTGCTCCCAGAAACATGACATCCGATGTTCCCGGGATACTGGGAATGTAGACGTAGCAACAGTTCTCCATTACTTCCTGAGGTGTCTTTGCCTGCAGCCTCTGGAACAAAAGAACAGGTCAGACGAGTTTCATCTAAAGAGGCCAAATTGATGGAGGGATGAATGTTATTCATGTTTCTCCAGTCGTCAGTGTCATGTGATCCTCCAGAAATCATTCTGATATGCTGATTTATTATCAATGCTGGAAACAGTTTTTGGAATGAATTAATGGAATGTTGGGGAGTGGAAGGTTCCTCTGAGATTCGTTTGGCCAACATGTTGAGCTGATCAACAAACAGCTTCTTCTCACAGTTCATCATCCTGGTGAAACACTTCTTCAGAGCGAGAGATGTTCGGCCCAGGTCTCCGTCTATGGTGAGGGGCATGACATTTCCTGACTAGGCGCCGAGTGCTGCCAATCACAACACACACTGGCCCAGC
>NW_015506914.1:174410-174861 GCF_001515645.1 Sinocyclocheilus grahami
AATATATCGCACAACAAAAAGTTGTTATCGTGACAGGCCTATGTGCGCACAGTGTTTGTCTAAGGCGGTCGATCTGCTGATAAGGAATCTGTAGTTAAAGGACCAGGTATCTGAATGATCGTGGGTTAATCCTCAATAATGTCATCAGACATCATTCTTGATCTGATTCAGGACATTAACATGAACTCTCTTGCGATTCTGCATGCTTAAAGGGGCCATCAGATGAAATTTTCACTTTTTTAGCTTTTTTTTTTTGCATTTAGAAAAGTTGAAAAGAAAACCCGCAGCCAGTTCGTTTCAATTTGCAGCCGGTTTCTACGTAGATAGCTAGCTGTTTGAATAAGAGCACCTCCCAGACATGTTCAGGTGTCTTGTGGCGACGCCCCACAGAAGAGAGGGGCGGGGCGAGCAGTAGCTCATTATCATTTAAAGAGACATGCACCGAAACGGC
>NW_015506914.1:174871-175999 GCF_001515645.1 Sinocyclocheilus grahami
ATTTTTTATATTCATGATAATTCGATAGTAATAATATATTTAAAATGATAAATAAATGTATTCATAATATACCTTATTATAATTGTAATATGAATATTTGCTAAAATAATATTAATTCAATTATTTCGTATTTCATTCAAGACTTTTTAGCATCTATAATAAAAGTCCCTTAAGCTCACCAAGGCAAATATTCATATTTTATGAAAATTTCAGTAAAAACAGTCATATTGTGAAATATTGTTACAATTTAAATAGCTATTTAATTTTATGGAATGATATTCCAGACAATATTCTAAAAGAATTGCAAATTGCACATTTGTGTTTCCATTTGCTTTTCTGTGTATGTAAAAATTTTATAAGGAAACACAAAGTCCATTTCCAACATCTTATGAGTTATGATTCTGTCTTTTTGGAATAGCAATAGAAAATCACCCACTTGCTATTTCACTTTCTCCGTGTCCTGCTCCAACCCTCTCAAGGACAATATTCAGAAGGAATGGCAAGGGTAACCCACACATTCATCCGATACATTCTTGAGTCCAGTCCAAAGTTTCCCAAGCACCCCAGTATATGACTCGTTACCACTCCGCATCCAGTCACAGCAGTTTTCTTTTTGCTTGTTTTTTCTGGTTGACAGGTGAACATAAAATCAGTTCTGGATTCTTGACTTTGTTTGAAGTGGAAAAAAATAAAACAATTAATTAATGAGCATGTTTTCATTGCAAAAATGGCCAAATTCCCCATTTTCCTCATAGGAATGAATAACGATGCTTTGTTTTCCGCCAGTAGTGGGCGTGGCATACTTTCCCACTATATCAATAAACCCCACCCTCAAGATTGATTGACAGCTGACTGCGTTACGAACTGGAAATGCAAGTGCAAAGGGGATTGCGATTCCACTTGAATTTTGTGAGGGTTGAAGCAGGACACGGAGAAAGGGAAATAGCAAATGGGTGATTTTCTATTGCTATTCCAAAACGACAGAAACATATCTCGTAAGACATTAGAAATGCAATTGCAAATTTATTTCCTAATCACAATGTATGCAATTAGTGATGCACGATCATGATTTTTCATGGCCGATTCCGATACCGATTTTTTACAAGCAAACTGGCCGATACCGATATC
>NW_015506914.1:176121-178060 GCF_001515645.1 Sinocyclocheilus grahami
GATTTTTTACAAGAAAACTGGCCGATTCCGATATCCGATTTTTTTTTTTTTTTATCAAGCAACAAACAAGAAAGAATAAAAGTACACACAAACAAGATGTTTATTTGGTATTTAACAGGCTAAACTAGGTTTTGTCTATTGAAAACAATAACTGTAACTATCTGAAATTAACAGCAGTAAGTAGGCTACATTCAATACAAACATAGGTAGGCCTACTGACAAAAGCATTTAGCTTTAGTGTTTAAATTGGGTTGAAACTATAAACTGGCCTTAAATGAAAACATTAACTGTAACCATGTAATTTTAAAGGCAACAACTGCATAGTTCCACAATCCAAACAACACAATCAAAACACATTCAAAACGCCAAACAAAGATGTTACGTAATCAGCATTCAGCATTTGTTTTCGTTTTTAAATTTGGTGTAAAGAAAAAAAAAGATCTTTACCAGTGAAACTAAATAAAACCAAAGTAGGCTATATAAATAAATTATTCCAGAATGTTAACTACGGCAGGTGCTTTTTAAATTAGTCTGTTTCGTTTCTCATCCAACACGTGAGAAGCTGAGCTGAACAAACGTTCACTGTCTACACTTGTGCAGGACATGGACAGGTACACTCGCGCAACTTCAGCGAGTGCTCTTATTTGTGCGCCAGTACACCAACGGCTGTTCTCTTCTTGGTATCTGTGCCTCAGGTAGCTCTGCATTTCCAGTGCTGTACGGCTGCCCGTATCCTTAATCACTTCAGATTTTTCTTCCAATATCTCATCGTGCATCGCCAACAGTGAGCTTGCTCTGCATGGTATTTTTTCTGCTGGCACCTCTGTGCACACTTCCGGAAAAATCGGACGAAAAATTTTTTTAAAAACCGTCCGGTTCCGATTTATGGCCGGTCAACCGGTGCATCCCTAGTATGCATCCGCAAATTGAAAACGCAATTGCAAATACAATTCCTTTTGAATATTGTCCTAAATATCATTCCATATAATCTGACATTTTAAGTGTAATCTAAGTTTTGCTGAAAATATAAAACTTCTTATAATATTACAATTACGCTCCCATTGAAACAATGACAATACAACAATTATTCAAACTTAACATAGTGACGTGGTTTCACTTTAAATAAGACAAAAATGTAAAACTGAGGTAATGTTACAAATGACCACAAATTTAAGCACAAACAAACAAATCTTTCTAATAAACATTCTCAATCAAATGTATTAACGTGCTCGTTTTATAGTGTTTCTGGTCGTTGGCTCTGTTGTGATTTTCCACTGGTGTTGTAATGTCAGGTGTTGATCTGAGTGTTGAACGAGAGGGATCTGGCGTGAGGCCTGTGGGAATGAGGGCAGGTGTGTTTGTCAGGACAGACCGCAGAGACACAGGCAAACAAAACTATTACATATTTCAAGTCCTCATATCAGACTGTTGCTTACATTGTTCCGCAACCTTGCGATGTCCGTTTGGAGCGAGAACATTTTGCAGCTTCTTCTCTGAAGTTTTGCCTTCTGAAAGTTGTTTTTATAGGACAATGAATGAGGTTTCTCATGATGATCCTCCATGATTTGTCTTGATCTTTCTGCTTTTGAGGATGAAGGACGTTCTCCGTGTCTTTTGTCTGTTATGTGTCACACACTGGGTAAATATTACTGTAAGTCCTGCCCTGATGGACTCATGCCACACCGGATGTGATTGAGTACTGGAGATTCACATTAATAATCAGTCAGCATTCTCTTTCTTCTAGATGAATCTACATGCACTTTGGACAAATATTGAGATTGTGCTGTTCTCGTCTGCCTGTATCCGAGAATAGCTCAAACTTGAACACCTTGGCATTATGGATCGAGTTTTGCATGGGCAAGCAACACTAACATTTTCTTCGTAACATGTAAAAATGAAGCTCGGATGCTTCAATATATTTCCTGTTATGACTGAATAG